>NW_021302976.1:0-1261 GCF_002162155.2 Triticum dicoccoides
AGATGGAGATCAAAAGGAGCAAAGTGATGATGGCCATATCATGTCACTATTTGATTGCATGTGATGTTTATCATGTTTATACATCTTATTTGCTTAGAACGACGGTAGTAAATAAGATGATCCCTTACAACAATTTCAAGAAGTGTTCTCCCCTAACTGTGCACCGTTGCGACAGTTCGCTGTTTCAAAACATCACGTGATGATCGGGTGTTTTATTCAGACGTTCAAATACAACGGGTGTTGACGAGCCTAGCATGTACAGACATGGCCTCGGAACACACGCGAAACACTTAGGGTTAACTTGACGAGCCTAGCATGTACAGACATGGCCTCGGAACACGGAGACCGAAAGGTCGAGCATGAGTCGTATAGAAGATACGATCAACATGAAGATGTTCACCGATGATGACTAGTCCGTCTCAAGTGATGATCGGACACGGCCTAGTTTGACTCGGATCATGTAATCACTTAGATGACTAGAGGGATGTCTATCTGAGTGGGAGTTCATAAGATGAACTTAATTATCCTGAACATAGTCAAAAGGTTTTTGCAAATTATGTCGTAGCTCACGCTATAGTTCTATTGTTTAGATATGTTCCTAGAGAAAAAATTAGTTGAAAGTTGATAGTAGCAATTATGCGGACTAGGTCCGTAAACTGAGGATTGTCCTCATTGCTTCATAGAAGGCTTATGTCCTTAATGCACTGCTCAGTGTGCTGAACCTCGAACGTTGTCTGTGGTTGTTGCGAACATCTGACATACACATTTTGATAACTACGTGATAGTTCAGTTAAACGGTTTAGAGTTGAGGCACCAAAGACGTTTTTCGAAATGTCGCGGAACATATGAGATGTTTCGAGGGCTGAAATTGGGATTTCAGGCTCGTGCCCACGTCAAGAGGTAAGAGACCTCCGACGATTTTCTTAACCTGCAAACTAAGGAGAAAAGCTCAATTGTTGAGCTTGTGCTCAGATTGTCTGAGTACAACAATCATTTGAATCGAGTGGGAGTTGATCTTCCAGATAAGACAGTGATGGTTCTCCAAAGTCATTGCCACCAAGCTGTTAGAGCTTCGTGATGAACTATAACATATCAGGGATAGATATGATGATCCTTGAGGTATTCGCGATGTTTGACACCGCGAAAGTAGAAATCAAGAAGGAGCATCAATTGTTGATGGTTGGTGAAACCACTAGTTTCAAGAAGGGCAAGGGCAAGAAGGGATACTTCATGAAACGGCAAATCAGCTGCTGCTCTAGTG
>NW_021302977.1:0-1400 GCF_002162155.2 Triticum dicoccoides
CGAGCCGGGGGCGACGGCGCGAGAAGACGACGTACGGGGCAGCGACGCGAGACGGCGACGTACGGGGCGGCGGCGCGAGACGGCGACGACGGGGGCAGCGACGGTGCGCGGCGGGGGCGGCGAGGGCGAGACACAACGTGCGATGGGCGACGGCGCGGCGGAGGCGGCGATGTCGCGCGAAGCAGTTGAAGAAGAAGTGGGGAGATGAAACTAAATTTTTCATAAGTGCTATATATATAGGAGGGGCCTTTAGTACCGGTTGGAGCCATCAACCGGTACTAAAGGCCAATTTTGGCCAGGTCAAGCAGCGGGAAGCGGCCCCCTTTAGTACCGGTTCGTGGCTCCAACCGGTACTAAAGGGTGGCATTTAGTACTGGTTGAAGCCACGAACCGGTAATAAAGGGGTGTGCTGCGGTGCGTAAAGTTTAGTCCCACCTCGCCGGGCGAAGGGCAGCCGCAATAGTTTATAAACCCAACCGCGGCTGCTCTATCGAACTCCTCTGTAAATTAGGCTTCTGGGCCTAACTATGGAGCGCTGTCATGTGAGCCTGCTGTCCCCTGTGGGCCTGAATTTACATGCTCAAGGCCTAGCAGGCCCACTGGACAGCGCCCCAACAATTTTTTATATAGTTTTTTCTTTTCTACTTTATTTATTTTCTTCTATTTGTTTCTGAGTAGTTTTTTTACATAGTTTTTTTCTTTTCTGCTTTATTTATTTTCTTCTATTTATTTCTGAGTAGTTTTTTATATAGCCTTTTTCTTTTCTGCTTTATTTATTTTCTTCTATTTATTTTTGAGTAGTTTTTTATATAGTTTTTTCTTTTCTGCTTTATTTATTTCTGTGTAGTTTTTTATATAATTTTTTCTTTTTTGCTTTATTTATTTTCTTCTATTTATTTCTGAGTAGTTTGAAAGAGAGTTTTCGTCCGAAACCCTGTTAGTTCGAGAGAGAGAGTGTCTAGTTTGTACACGAAGTGCATCCAGTTCTTGCCGTAACCCTCTCTACTCTTTTGCACATGCTATGTGGGTGAAATGATGATACTATGCCAAGTTTCAACATTTTCAGAGTTCATTTTGTAGTGATTTTCAATTTCACGGTCATTTAGCTCTCTAAACAAATCGGTAAATGACTGAAAAATATCAAATGATGTTAGAAAGTGTCGAAAATTGATGACGTTGCTTTGAATGGTGCATACCGAACACAAAAAAGTCTGGAGTTCAAATAAGTTTTTTAAAAAGTGCCCGTTTAACAGATGAGTTCTCGTTCGAAACCTTGATACTCCGAAAGAGATTGTCCAGTTTGTATACTGTCAGGACCCCGATCCCAAGTCACATCGATCTAGCCGGTAACACCTCATATCACTTTGCGGCCTCACGCACAGTATTCCCGCGGGTGTCGC
>NW_021302978.1:0-1085 GCF_002162155.2 Triticum dicoccoides
TTTTGAAATTACTACGAAACCCAACAGTGGCATCCGAGCCTAGGTTAATGATGTTGATGTTATATGCACGAGTAGAACACAAGTGAGTTGTGGACGATACAAGTCATACTGCCTACCAGCATGTCATATTTTGGTTCGGCGGTATTGTTGGACGAGACGACCCGGACCAACCTTACGCGTACGCTTACGCGAGACCGGTTCCCTCGACGTGCTTTGCACAGAGATGGCTTGCGGGCGACTGCCTCTCCAACTTTAGTTGAACCAAGTATGGCTACGCCCGGTCCTTGCGAAGGTTAAAACGGAGTCTATTTGACAAACTATCGTTGTGGTTTTGATGCGTAGGTGAGATTGGTTCTTACTTAAACCCGTAGCAGCCACGTAAAACATGCAACAACAAAGTAGAGGACGTCTAACTTGTTTTTGCAGGGCATGTTGTGATGTGATATGGTCAAGGCATGATGCTGAATTTTATTGTATGAGATGATCATGTTTTGTAAACAAGTTATCGGCAACTGGCAGGAGCCATATGGTTGTCGCTTTATTGTATGCAATGCAATCGCGATGTAATGCTTTACTTTATTACTAAACGGTAGTGATAGTCGTGGAAGCATAAGATTGGCGAGACGACAACGATGCTACGATGGAGATCAAAGTGTCGCGCCGGTGACGATGGTGATCATGACGGTGCTTCGGAGATGGAGATCACAAGCACGAGATGATGATGGCCATATCATATCACTTATATTGATTGCATGTGATGTTTATCTTTTTATGCATCTTATCTTGCTTTGATTGACGGTAGCATTATAAGATGATCTCTCACTAAATTATCAAGAAGTGTTCTCCCTGAGTATGCACCGTTGCCAAAGTTCGTCGTGCCCAGACACCACGTGATGATCGGGTGTGATAAGCTCTACGTCCATCTACAACGGGTGCAAGCCAGTTTTGCACACGCAGAATACTCAGGTTAAACTTGACGAGCCTAGCATATGCAGATATGGCCTCGGAACACGGAGACCGAAAGGTCGAGCGTGAATCATATAGTAGATATGATCAACATAACGATGTTCACCATTGAAAACTAC
>NW_021302979.1:0-812 GCF_002162155.2 Triticum dicoccoides
GTTACACGGGCACTTCAATGTTTTTTAAACTTATTTGAACTCCGGACTTCTTGTGTGTTCATTATGTAGCATTCAAAGCGACGTCATCAATTTCCAACATGTTCTGACATCATTTGTTGTTTTTCAGTCATTTACCTAATTGTTTAGAGAGCTAAATGATCGTGAAATTGAAAATCACTACAAAATGAACAATGAAAATGTTGAAACTTGGCATGGTATCATCATTTCACCCGCATAGCCTGTGCGAAAGAGTGAAGAGGGACACGGCAAAAACTGGATGCACTTCGTGTACACACTGGACAATCTCTTTCGGAGTATCAAGGTTTAGGACGAGAACTCATCTGTTACACGGGCACTTCAATGTTTTTTAAACTTATTTGAACTTCGGATTTCTTTTGTGTTCAGTATGCAGCATTCAGAGAGACGTCATCAATTTCCAACATGTTCTGACATCATTTCTTGTTTTTCAGTCATTTACCTAATTGTTTAGAGAGCTAAATGATCGTGAAATTAAAAATCACTACAAAATGAACTGTGCAAATGTTGAAACTTGGCATCGCATCATCATTTCACCCGCATAGCATGTGCGAAAGAGTAGAGAGGGTCACGGCAAAACTGGACGCACTTCGTGTACAAACTGGACAATCTCTTTCGGAGAAGGGTTTCGGATGAGAACTCATTTGTTACACGGGCACTTCAATGTTTTTTAAACTAATTTTAACTCCGGACTTCTTCTGTGTTCGGTATGTAGCATTCAAAGCGACATCATCAATTTCCAACCTGTTCTGACATCATTTATTGTTTTTCAGTCA
>NW_021302980.1:0-926 GCF_002162155.2 Triticum dicoccoides
AGTTCAACAACCATGGAAATCGCTTTGGGACCCCAAAACGGTGAGTAATAGTCCATGAAACGCACCCCGGGGTTCATCAATCGTGGAAATCGCTATGGGTCCCCAAAACGCTGAGTAATAATGCACGAAACCGCGAGTAATAGTCCATGAAACGAGAATCGCTTTGGGACCCCAAAACGGTGAGTAATAGTCCATGAAACGACAATCGCTTTGGGACCCCAAAACGGTGAGTAATAGTGCATGAAACGGGCCAGAATCAGCCAAAACTGCGAGTGTTGATGACCAACACGTAAGCACACCTTGGGGTTCAACAACTATGGAAATCGCTTCGGGACCCGAAAACGATGAGTAATAGTCCGCGAAACGGGTCAGATTTGGCCAAAGCTGTGAGTGTTGACGACGAACACATAAACGCACTCCGGGGTTCATCAATCTTGAAAATTGCTCTGGGTCCCCAAAACGCTGAGTAATAATGCACGAAACCGCGAGTAATAGTCCATGAAACGAGAATCGCTTTGGGACCCAAAAATGGTGAGTAATAGTCCATGAAACGGGCCAGAATCGGCCAAAACCACGAGTGTTGATGATAGGCACGTAAACGCACCCGGGGTTCGACAACCATGGAAATCACTCCGGGACCCCAAAACAGTGAGCAATAGTCCATGAAACGGGCCAGAATCGACCAAAACTGCGAGTGTTGATGACCAACACGTAAGTACACCTTGGAGTTCGACAACCATGGAAATCGCTCTGGGACCCCAAAACCGTGAGTAATAGTCCATGAAACGGGCCAGAACCGGCTAAAACTACGAATGTTGATGACAGACACGTAAACGCACCCGGGGTTCGACAATAATGGAAATCACTCCGGGACCCCAAAACAGTTAGCAATTGTTCATGAAACGGGCAAGAATCGGCCAAAAACT
>NW_021302981.1:0-1203 GCF_002162155.2 Triticum dicoccoides
GCATTCCTTAATGGTTTCCTTAAGGAAGAATTGTATATGATGCAGCCGGAAGGTTTTGTCGATCCTAAGAATGCTGACAAAGTGTGCAAGCTCCAACGCTCGATTTATGGGCTGGTGCAAGCATCTCGGAGTTGGAACATTCGCTTTGATGAGATGATCAAAGCGTTTGGGTTTACACAGACTTATGGAGAAGCCTGTGTTTACAAGAAAGTGAGTGGGAGCTCTGTAGCATTTCTCATATTATATGTAGATGACATACTTTTGATGGGAAATGATATAGAACTCTTGGACAGCATCAAGGCCTACTTGAATAAAAGTTTTTCAATGAAGGACCTTGGAGAAGCTGCTTATATATTAGGCATCAAAATCTATAGAGATAGATCAAGACGCCTCATAGGTCTTTCACAAAGCACATACCTTGATAAGATATTGAAGAAGTTCAATATGGATCAATCCAAGAATGGGTTCTTGCCTGTGTTACAAGGTATGAAATTGAGCTCAGCTCAATGTCCGACCACGGCAGAAGATATAGAAGAGATGAGCGTCATCCCCTATGCCTCAGCCATAGGTTCTATTATGTATGCCATGCTGTGTACCAGACCTGATGTAAACCTTGCCGTCAGTTTGGTAGGAAGGTACCAAAGTAATCCCGGCAAGGAACACTGGACAGCGGTCAAGAATATCCTGAAGTACCTGAAAAGGACTAAGGAAATGTTTCTCGTTTATGGAGGTGACGAAGAGCTCGTCGTAAAGGGTTACGTCGACGCTAGCTTCGACACAGATCTGGATGACTCTAAGTCACAAACCGGATACGTGTATATTTTGAATGGTGGGGCAGAAAGCTGGTGCAGTTGCAAGCAAAGCGTCGTGGCGGGATCTACATGTGAAGCGGAGTACATGGCAGCCTCGGAGGCAGCACATGAAGCAATATGGGTGAAGGAGTTCATCACCGACCTAGGAGTCATACCCAATGCGTCGGGGCCGATCAAGCTCTTCTGTGACAACACTGGAGCTATTGCACTTGCCAAGGAGCCCAGGTTTCACAAGAAGACAAGGCACATCAAGCGTCGCTTCAACTCCATTCGTGAAAATGTTCAAGATGGAGACATAGAGATTTGTAAAGTACATACGGACCTGAATGTAGCAGATCCGTTGACTAAACCTCTCCCTAGAGCAAAACATGATCAACACCAGAATTCCATG
>NW_021302982.1:0-2066 GCF_002162155.2 Triticum dicoccoides
GAGGGTCTGTTTCCTGCGAGCAAACGAAGAACAGGCAAGAAACTAAGATTGCAATCTGGATATTGCGAATATAAGATGAAAGCTTTATTGATCAAGGTGGGGTTCTGTGACGCCTTTGTCTGGTCGTTGAACACAAACGAAGTACGCGAAGTTGCAGCTATGGCGAACTTTTAATCTAAACAAAACCCAAAGTCTAAACGGTGCCCTAAGGGCTGTATATATGGAGGAAGAGAGGGGGAATTTCGTGGCCCTTGGTGGAGGGGTCCGAAATCAACCCTATCTCTTGTTTCCCCACACATACGGACTCTAAAAATAGCCTATACTTATGTATTTCGAAATTACATGGGCCTGGCCCAATAAAAAGGTGACGCAGCACCTATAATAGCCTCGGGACAAAATTTATGAAGTGGCATCTTGTATATTTCGTCCATGGCTTCATGCACCCATTATGGTGGCTTCAAAGTCCTGAAATCATCACTTGTAACTCCGTTCTTGTTCCCCTTGCGCATGGAGATGATGGCATGCGCAAGGGGAACAAGAACGGAGTTACAAGTGATGATTTCAGGACTTTGAAGCCACCATAATGGGTGCATGAAGCCTTGGACGAAATATACAAGATGCCACTTCATAAATTTCATCCCGAGACTATTTTAGGTGCTGCGTCACCTTATTATTGGGCCAGGCCCATGTAATTTCGAAATACATAAGTATAGGCTATTTTTAGAGTCCGTATGTGTGGGGAAACAAGAGATAGGGTTGATTTCGGACCCCTCCACCAAGGGCCACGAAATTCCCCCCTCTTCCTCCATATATACAGCCCTTAGGGCATCGTTTAGACTTTGGGTTTTGTTTAGATTAAAAGTTCGCCATAGCTGCAACTTCGCGTACTTCGTTTGTGTTCAACGACCAAACAAAGGCGTCACAGAACCCCACCTTGATCAATAAAGCTTTCATCTTTTATTCGCAATATCCAGATTGCAATCTTAGTTTCTTGCTTGTTCTTCGTTTGCTCGCAGGAAACAGACCCTTGTGGTCAGGTTGATCGTGCTCCGGCGTGGTCAATAACCTCTCGGAGTTGGTTTAGCGATTGCTAAGGCGCGACGTCCTCGCACGTTCGTAGTCGGATCGTCAAAGTCGACTTCCACCAAAGCGAAATCCACCATCTCATCGAAAGACGGGACACCTTTGCCTCTATCATTGTTCTTGCTCCAATGTTCATCCTTCTCCAAGCTAGGCCCTTCATTTGTAAGCAAAACAAATGTATCCAATTTAGGCAGCATCATATTCTCATGAACATTAGAATCATTACCAAGAAACGAAAGTACCTGATAATTTAGTTGGCGTGCACGAGCTCTAGTAATTGGTCCAGTATGTATAGCAGCAGGGGCTGTGGGTGTAACAATTGTATTGATGTCCTCATCATTACCCCTTCGTGGCCCATAACTATATATACTCCTCCACCTCCTCCTAGTTAGGGTTAGCGTTGATTTAGCTCAGATTAGAGATAGAGCTTCGCTCATCCATCAGATCTCCTCCTCGTGAGAGACCGCGACCTCCTCAGAGAAGATCCTATCGGATTCAAGACCCCCTCATGGGAAGATCCCCTTGTGGATTCAAGACCTCCTCACGGAGAAGATCGGTTACCTATGTATCCTTACCTTTGTTAACTTTGGATCTCGTGTATCTCTTTGTGTTCTTTGATCTAGCACTTGTGTGATTGATTCCTTGTTAGTTGAGTGATTTCCCTCTCGTTTCCTCCGTGTTCCCCTTTGTGCTTCCGCGTGTTCTTCGTGATTCCCCGTAGGATCCACGCAGAACGTGAAAGATCGTCACCATAGGTGATACGGGGCTAACCCGGTGTAGGCCGATCTTTCATGATTGGAGTGGGATCCCTCGAAGAACGCGATGAACACGGGGAAGAACGGGGAGAAATCACAAGGGGAAACACTCAAGAACAAGTCCAAATCACACATCCACTAGACAATCAAACACACAAGATCACAAGGTAAATGAACAACAAAGAGAAAGATACAAGGTAGAGTTCATCCCAAATCCTATGAAGGAGA
>NW_021302983.1:0-1314 GCF_002162155.2 Triticum dicoccoides
CCGGCGACCACCGGATCCGCCCCGGCGACCACCGGATCCGCCCCGGCCGGCCTCCTCCCGCGTCTCCGGCGGCCAAGTTCCGGCCAGCTACAGTGTTCCCCGGCGTTCCTCGATCCGCGTGCCGATCTGATCTGGATCTGGGCTAGGTTGACCTCTCCCCGAAACCCTAATCTCCCAGATTTTTATGCATTCTTTGACTGCTTGTATCTCCGCAACCGTAGCTCCGTTTTGGGCATATGATATATCAAAATCTTCGCCTCGACATGTACATCATTTCATTCCATTGCGTCATTTGCATTTGAGTTCATCTTGATACCCAAAATGCTGTTAGAAGGAGGATTCGTGAGTTAGATTGCAGATCCGTTAGTTCATCATGCACTTTTGTCATTTTTGCTATGTTTAATTCGTGCATGATATGCCTGTGCCCCTTTGGGATGAATTGTTAAGCATTTTGTCTTCTTTCTAGAGGTGCTACCCATGTATTTTTAGGATGTGTGTGTTGTCTTGTGCAAGCTTGCGAAGAGAGGTACCTGAGATTGCAGATTTCAGGGACTTAGTGATTTTCCCTAAGTCTGGGATATTTTAGTTCATGATGCTATATGTCCAGCTTGTTTCCTAGCGATCCGTGCCTCTTTTGAGGATGATCAGTAAGGGAGTTTTGATATTTAAGTTATGCTCTATCCATCCATGTCTTTGTTTGCATATGTGGAGTGCTCTAGGTTGACTCAATCGAGCTCAACTTTTGCTTCATTGTTAATCTGGGCAGATCGTCAACTTGTTTGCGATTTTGCCGATGCTACCGTTAGTGTTCCATGCACGCTATGCCTTCGTTCTTGCCATGTGTAGCTAGCACTTTGTGCCTTCTTGCTGGTTATATGCTTTCCTTGCCATGACTTGCACCGTAGTGAGTGCATCGAGCTTGTTTACATGCCTTCGTGGGTTAAATTTCAGCATGTCTCAGTTTTCACTGTCTGAAAAACTGATTGTGTTCGAGCGATGTTCGTGAGCTCGGTAGAGTAATTTGTGAACCCTTTTGGCCCCAGGTCACTTTGGGTGTTTTGTTAAGCTTGTTGAGTAGCTCCATGCCATGTTCTTACTTGTCATGTTCAGGTTTTCTATCATGTTGTTTTGCTGCTCCGAAGAGAGCATCGTGATCTGAAATTTCAGACTAGTGTTAATTTCACTAAGTCTGGAAATCTGTTTTGCATTTGCGTTTTAGCCATGCTTGTTTGAACCTCTTAATGGATGAATTTGCCTATGGCTCAGTGCTAGTGTTTTGTCAACCATCTTGTGTACTTCACTGCCATGTATTTT
>NW_021302984.1:0-1651 GCF_002162155.2 Triticum dicoccoides
GAAACAACTAAGATGGGACAACTCAAAAGAACATATGATTTTCTGAGTTGTGGATGCATGGATTAGCATGTCGAACGAAGTTCAACATATTTCTTCCGGATAACCCATGCAGAAAGGTAGAACTGGCAGAGCCACAATATATAATGGAGAACTCATCAAGAATAATCCTGTTGTGATATTTCAGTTCAACAAGGAACTTCTGCCATAAGTAGTTCATGGTATTTGGAAGAAGAAGATACCACGGACTTCAAGGACTATCGCAAAGGTTACTAATATCCTAAAGGCACTAGCAATTACTATCAACATGAAGTAGGTAGAGTGAATCTCGGGTTCAAGAACCCAGGAACAGAATACCTATTACTAAGTAGCATCACGGGATGCTTTCGAGAATGATGGCCAGAATCATCACACTGGGAACACAAATCATGGCTAAATTACTAGATGATCCCCTAAGACACCTAGGGTCATAATAATATCTCCAACATATATGTCAAGGTAACGGAGTACCTCAACTCACTGATTAGTGTGGTTAATCTGGCCCATGGGAACATTAAAACGGGAAGAAAGGATTTGCAAATGCATCAGACTACTTAGAAACCTGGGATGACTCGGACAGCATAACGGCTGTAAATGCTCAGAAAAGATTTGAGACATTCACAAAAATGGTGGCATAACCACTCAGAAGCACAATATCAAGGTTTCAAGATCAACAATTAACATACGGAAGTAGTAGGAACTGAACTGAGACTTAAATCCAACAATCTTATAAGTCTACTCATTAGTAACACGTGATCCTGATAGAAAGAAGAGATAGCCTAGTTCTTAATCCCCGCAGGAAAGATAAGATGACTCAGATCAGAAGGGCATGAGGTATAAGGAGTAAAAGAGCCTTACGTTCCATCCCACAATCAATTCCCCTACATATAACTAAAGAATTTCTAGACTCAACTTCGACCAGTTTGGCTTGGTAATCCTACAGGCAGTCAAGCTCTGATACCAACGCTGTCAGGACCCCGACTCAATGCAACATCGATCTAGCATGTAACACCTCATATCACTTTGCGGCCTCACGCACGGTATTCCCACGGGTGTCGCCTTACCTTTACCCGGGACCGTTTGCGCCTTTTGGCACACGTATATGACAGTGTCGCTAGCATCTATATGATAAAGAGCCCGGGCTGACATGGCTAGTTGTAAACCCAAAGTGGCACAAACTTACAGGGACAGGCATCCATGACCCAGCATCGAACGTGTCGGTCATCAGCGAGTGAATCCAGGCTGTAGCACTGGGCTAGCAGGACTCCGGTGAACCGGGCTGTAGCGGGCTAACAGGACTCCAGTATTCATCGCGTGACATTTCCCCGAAGGGACAGACACAGGAACGAAGAAGGACACATGCCGGCCAGCCTAAGTGTTCCGGAGCAGTAGCAAGCTACCATGGCTCGGTGGAAACACTAGGAGACATTTCCCGGTAAGAGAGGCTACTAAAGATAAACAACTAGATGGTCAGATCCCACACATACCAAGCATTTCAATAACATACACACAATATGCTCGATATGTGCAAATACAACATGGCATCACAACATGACTCTACGACTCAAGTATTTATTCAATAGGCTCCGAGGAGCGAGATATTACAAACAGGGGT
>NW_021302985.1:0-1047 GCF_002162155.2 Triticum dicoccoides
ATCAATAATATGTCATTCACATATACTTATCAGAAATGCTGTAATTCTCCCACTCACTTTCTTGTAAATACAGGCTTCACCGCAAGTCTGTATAAAACTATATGCTTTGATCAACTTATCAAAGCGTATATTCCAACTCCGAGATGCTTGCACCAGTCCATAGATGGATCATTGGAGCTTGCATATTTTGTTAGTACCTTTAGGATTGACAAAACCTTCTGGTTGCATCATATACAACTCTTCTTTAATAAATCCATTAAGCAATGCAGTTTTGTTTATCCACTTGCCAGATTTCATAAAATGCGGCAATTGCTAACATGATTCGGACAGACTTAAGCATATATATGAGTGAGAAACTCTCATCGTAGTCAACACCTTGAACAAGTCGAAAACCTTTTTTGCGACAATTCTAGCTTTGTAGATAGTGACACTACTATCAGCGTCCGTCTTGCTCTTGAAGATCCATTTAATATCAATGGCTCGCGAATCAATGGGCAAGTCAATCAAAGTCCATACTTTGTTCTCATACATGGATATCATCTCAGATTTCATGGCCTCAATCCATTTCGCGGAATCTGGGCTTATCATCGCTTCCTCATAGTTCGTAGGCTCATCATGGTCAAGTAACATGACCTCTAGAACATGATTACCGTACCACTCTAGTGCGGATATCACTCTGGTTTACCTACGAGGTTCGGTAGTAACTTGATCTGAAGTTACATGATCATCATCATTAGCTTCCTCACTAATTGGTGTAGTAGTCACAGGAACATATTTCTGTGATGAACTACTTTCCAATAAGGGAGCAGGTACAGTTACCTCATCAAGTTCTACTTCCCTCCCACTCACTTCTTTCAAGAGAAACTCCTTCTCTAGAAAGGATCCATTCTCAGCAAAGAATATCTTGCCTTCAGATCTGTGATAGAAGGTGTACCCAACAGTTACTTTTGGGTGTCCTACGAAGATGCACCTCTCCGACTTGGGTTTGAGCTTATCAAGATGAAACTTTTTCACATAAGCATTGCAACTCCAAACTTTAAGAAATGA
>NW_021302986.1:0-1984 GCF_002162155.2 Triticum dicoccoides
TGTAATTCTCCCACTCACTTTCTTGTAAATACAGGCTTCACCGCAAGTCTGTATAAAACTATATGCTTTGATCAACTTATCAAAGCGTATATTCCAACTCCGAGATGCTTGCACCAGTCCATAGATGGATCATTGGAGCTTGCATATTTTGTTAGTACCTTTAGGATTGACAAAACCTTCTGGTTGCATCATATACAACTCTTCTTTAATAAATCCATTAAGCAATGCAGTTTTGTTTATCCACTTGCCAGATTTCATAAAATGCGGCAATTGCTAACATGATTCGGACAGACTTAAGCATATATATGAGTGAGAAACTCTCATCGTAGTCAACACCTTGAACAAGTCGAAAACCTTTTTTGCGACAATTCTAGCTTTGTAGATAGTGACACTACTATCAGCGTCCGTCTTGCTCTTGAAGATCCATTTAATATCAATGGCTCGCAAATTTCCATACTTTGAAGTCAATCAAAGTCCATACTTTGTTCTCATACATGGATATCATCTCAGATTTCATGGCCTCAATCCATTTCGCGGAATCTGGGCTTATCATCGCTTCCTCATAGTTCGTAGGCTCATCATGGTCAAGTAACATGACCTCTAGAACATGATTACCGTACCACTCTAGTGCGGATATCACTCTGGTTTACCTACGAGGTTCGGTAGTAACTTGATCTGAAGTTACATGATCATCATCATTAGCTTCCTCACTAATTGGTGTAGTAGTCACAGGAACATATTTCTGTGATGAACTACTTTCCAATAAGGGAGCAGGTACAGTTACCTCATCAAGTTCTACTTCCCTCCCACTCACTTCTTTCAAGAGAAACTCCTTCTCTAGAAAGGATCCATTCTCAGCAAAGAATATCTTGCCTTCAGATCTGTGATAGAAGGTGTACCCAACAGTTACTTTTGGGTGTCCTACGAAGATGCACCTCTCCGACTTGGGTTTGAGCTTATCAAGATGAAACTTTTTCACATAAGCATTGCAACTCCAAACTTTAAGAAATGAAAACTTTGGTTTCTTGCCAAACCATAGTTCATACTGTGTCGTCTCAACGGATTTAGATGGTGCCCTATTTAACGTGAATGCAGCTGTCTCTAATGCATAACCCCAAAACGATAGTGGTAAATCAGTAAGAGACATCATAGATTGCACCATATCTAATAAACTACGGTTACGACGTTCGGATACACCATTACACTGTGGTGTTCCAGGTGGCATGAGTAGTGAAACTATTTCACATTGTTTTAACTGAAGGCCAAACTTGTAACTCAAATATTCTCCTCCACGATCAGATCGTAGAAACTTTATTTTCTTGTTACGATGATTTTCCACTTCACTCTGAAATTATATGAACTTTTCAAATATTTCAGACTTTTGTTTCATCAAGTAGATATACTCATATCTGCTCAAATCATCTGTGAAGGTCAGAAAATAATGATACCTGTCATGAGCTTCAATATTCATCGGACCACATACATCAGTATGTATGATTTCCAACAAATCTGTTGCTCGCTCCATTGTTCCAGAGAACGGAGTCTTAGTCATCTTGCCCATGAGGCATGGTTCGCAAGCATCAACTGATTCATAATCAAGTGATTCCAAAAGCCCATCAGCATGGATTTTCTTCATGCGCTTTACACCAATATGACCTAAACGGCAGTGCCACAAATAAGTTGCACTATCATTATTAACTTTGCATCTTTTTGACTTGAATACACTACTAGGAAAACGGCTATAGATGAAATGGACACTAATGGCACACCACGTGTGTGGTGCCCCATTAGAATATAGCAATGGCGCACCACATACAGGTACGCCATTAGTAATATATTACTAATGGCGCACCTGGTGTGCGGTGCGCCATTAGAAGTTTTGAAAAATAAAATTGTTACTAATGGCGCACCGTGGGTGTCGTGCGCCATTACTAGTTGACAGAGTAATGGCGCACCACACCCACGGTGCGCCATTAGAAGTTTT
>NW_021302986.1:2067-4057 GCF_002162155.2 Triticum dicoccoides
TTTTTAACTAGTAATGGCGTACTGTCCACTGGTGCGCCACTACTAAGTTTTTTTCAAAAAAATTCAAATTTTTTTATATTTTTTTTCAAAACTATTAATGGCGCACCGTGGGTGTGGTGTGCCATTACTAGTTTAACTACTAATGGCGCACCACCCCACGGTGCGCCATTACTAGTTTGCCCGGCTTCCACCGAATGCACCCCCCCCCTGTGGACCGCCTTTTCAGTTTATAAAAAATAAAAAAATGATAAAAATGTCAAAAAAATAAAAGAAAATAAGTTTGCCATGTGATATGTGGTCTAGTTGTTGGAAAAATTTATAAATATAAATTTTGACTTTCTTTGCAAAATCTCTCTGGAAATTTGTAAAATGGGCATAACTTTTGCATACGAACTCAGATTAAAAAGTTTTATATATGAAAAATCATCTACTCAAAAAGTTACATCCGAAACATAACAGGGGGAACCCCGTTAAACATTTCAAAATCCCCAAAAACCTAACACAAAAAAGTTACGGGGCTTTCAAGATCTAGAGGCAAAAAAATTCAAAAAAAAGGTTTTGAAATTTTTTTAAATTTTTTTTTCAAAAATTGATACGTAATATGACCGGGAAGTTTGAAATATTTTTCAAAATTTCATCATAGTCATGAACATGAACAAAGTCCTAGACATCAACAAGGTATAATAGGATTGATATGCTAGATATATCAACAAGTGTCTGTGAAGTGAGCTGTTGCTGGGGTTGGATAGAACTCTAAAGTTAAGCATGCATGGGCTGGAGTAGTGTGAGGATGGGTGACCTTTCGGGAAGTTTGACCACGGAGTGCGATTTGACCTGGGATTAAGCATATTGAACCGAGATTAAGACATAATGACCTGAGATTAAGAAAAAAACGAAAAAAAAATGAAAATTTTTGAAAAAAATTTAAAAAAAATCTGGAAAAAAAATTTGAAAAAAAATTGTTACTAATGGCGCACTTCTATGTGGTGCGATTCTAATGGCGCACCACAGGTGCGCCATTAGAAAAAAATTCTAATGGCGTGATGCTAGTGGTGCACCAGTAGTGCGCCATTAGTAGCGAAAATAGGTGCGCCACTAGCAGCCCTTTTTCTAGTAGTGATATTATGAATATGTGTGTCACTATGATCGAGATTCAACAAACCATTTTTGTTGGTGTGTATGAACATCGAAGGTTCTATTCATGTAAACAGAACAACAATTGTTCTCTAACTTAAATGAATAACCGTATTGCAATAAACAAAATCAAATCATATTTATGCTCAATGTAAACACCAAATAACACTTATTTAGGTTCAACACTAATCCCGAAAGTATAGGGAGTGTGCGATGATGATCATATCAATCTTGGAACCAATTCCAACACACATCGTCGCTTCACCCTTAACTAGTCTCTGTTCATTCTGTAACTCCTGTTTCGAGTTGCTAATTTTAGCAACCGAACAAGTATCAAATACTCAGGGGCTACTATAAATACTAGTAAGGCACACATCAATAACTTGTATATCAAATATACCCTTTGTTCACTTTGCCATCTTTCTTATCCACCAAATATTCAGGGAATTTCCGCTGCCAGTGATCATTTCCTTTGCAGTAGAAGTACTCAGTTTCAGGCTTTGGTCCAGCTTTGGGCTTCTTCACGGGAGTGACAACTTGCTTGTCATTCTACTTGAAGTTCCCTTTCTTTCCCTTTGCCCTTTTCTTGAAACTAGTGTACTTGTCAATCATCAACACTTGATGCTCTTTCTTGATTTCTGAAGGAAATATGCCCTAGAGGCAATAATAAAGTTATTATTTATTTCCTTATATCATGATAAATGTTTATTATTCATGCTAGAATTGTATTAACCGGAAACATAATACATGTGTGAATACATAGACAAATAGAGTGTCACTAGTATGCCTCTACTTGACTAGCTCGTTAATCAAAGATGGTTATGTTTCCTAACCATGAACAAGGAGTTGTTATTTG
>NW_021302986.1:4254-4909 GCF_002162155.2 Triticum dicoccoides
AGAGGAACACTTTGTGTGCTACCAAACGTCACAACGTAACTGGGTGATTATAAAGGAGCTCTACAGGTGTCTCCAAAGGTACATGTTAGGTTGGCGTATTTCGAGATTAGGATTTGTCACTCCGATTGTCGGAGAGGTATCTCTGGGCCCTCTCGGTAATGCACATCACTTAAAGCCTTGCAAGCATTGCAACTAATGAGTTAGTTGCGGGATGATGTATTACAGAACGAGTAAAGAGACTTGCCGGTAACGAGATTGAACTAGGTATTGAGATACCGACGATCGAATCTCGGGTAAGTAACATACCGATGACAAAGGGAACAACGTATGTTGTTATGCGGTCTGGCCGATAAAGATCTTCGTAGAATATGTAGGAGCCAATATGAGCATCCAGGTTCCGGTATTGGTTATTGACCGGAGACATGTCTCGGTCATGTCTACATTGTTCTCGAACCCGTAGGGTCCGCACGCTTAAGGTTACGATGACAGTTATATTATGAGTTTATGCATTTTGATGTACCGAAGGTTGTTCGGAGTCCCGGATGTGACCACGGACATGACGAGGAGTCTCGAAATGGTCGAGACATAAAGATTTATATATTGGAAGCCTATGTTTGGATATCAGAAGTGTTCCGGGTGAAATCGGGATTTTACC
>NW_021302986.1:11324-13104 GCF_002162155.2 Triticum dicoccoides
TTGGGTTGGCGTATTTCGAGATTAGGATTTGTCACTCTGATTGTCGGAGAGGTATCTCTAGGCCCTCTCGGTAATGCACATCACTTAAAGCCTTGCAAGCATTGCAACTAATGAGTTAGTTGCGGGATGATGTATTACAGAACGAGTAAAGAGACTTGCCGGTAACGAGATTGAACTAGGTATTGAGATACCAACGATCGAATCTCGGGTAAGTAACATACCGATGATAAAGGGAACAACGTATGTTGTTATGCGGTCTGACCGATAAAGATCTTCGTAGAATATGTAGGAGCCAATATGAGCATCCAGGTTCCACTATTGGTTATTGACCGGAGACATGTCTCGGTCATGTCTACATTGTTCTCGAACCCGTAGGGTCCGCACGCTTAAGGTTACGATGACAGTTATATTATGAGTTTATGCATTTTGATGTACCGAAGGTTGTTCGGAGTCCCGGATGTGATCACGGACATGACGAGGAGTCTCGAAATGGTCGAGACATAAAGATTTATATATTGGAAGCCTATGTTTGGATATCGGAAGTGTTCCGGGTGAAATCGGGATTTTACCGGAGTACCGGGAGGTTATCGGAACCCCCCGGGAGCTATATGGGCCTTAGTGGGCCCTAGTGGAAGAAGAGAAGAGGCGGCCAGGGCTGGGCCACGCGCCCCTCCCCCCTAGTCCGAATAGGACAAGGAGAGAGGGGGCCGGCGCCCCCCCTCCTTTCTCTCTCTCTCTCTCTCTTTTCCACCTCGCGAATCCTATTCCAACTAGGATTGGGGGAGAAGTCCTACTCCCGGAGGGTGTAGGACTCCTCCTGGCGCGCCCTATGATGGCCGGCCGGCCTCCCCCCCTTGAACCTTCATATACAGAGGCAGGGGCACCCCAGAGAGACACAAGTTGATCCACGTGATCATATTCTTAGCCGTGTGCGGTGCCCCCTTCCACCATAGTCCTCGATAATATTGTAGCAGTGCTTAGGCGAAGCCCTGCGACAGTAGTGCATCAAGATCGTCACCACGCCGTCGTGCTGACGGAACTCTTCTCCGACACTTTGCTGGATCGGTGTCCGGGGATCGTCATCGAGCTGAACGTGTGCTAGAACTCGGAGGTACCGTAGTTTCGGTGCTTGATCGGTCGGGCCGTGGAGACGTATGACTACATCAACCAAATGCTTCCGTTGTCGATCTACAAGGTACGTAGATCACACTCTCCCCTCGTTGCTATGCATCACCATGATCTTGCGTGTGCGTAGGAAATTTTTTGAAATTACTACGTTCCCCAACAATTTCTACCTTCGTCGATTTCAACATCACGAAGAGCTCGGGAATCGTTTTCGTCATCCCTTGCATACTATAGTTCATCATGATGTTCTAGTAACTTGGTGATGGTGACTAGAGAACTCTGTCAATCACTATCTTATCTGTAAGATTAACTCCCACTTGATTCAAGCGATTGTAGTACCCAGACAATCTGAGCATATGCTCACTGCTTGAGCTATTCTCCTCCATCTTTTAGCTATAGAACTTGTTGGAGACTTCATATCTCTCAACTCGGGTATATTTGCTTGAAATATTTAACTTCAACTCCTAGAACATCTCATATGGTCCATGACGTTTAAAACGTCTTTGAAGTCCCGATTCTAAGCCGTTAAGCATGGTGCACTAAACTATCAAGTAGTCATCATATTGAGCTAGCCAAACGTTCATAACGTCTGCATCTGCTCCTGCAATAGGTTTGTCACCTAGCGGTGCATCAAGGACATAATTCTTCTATGCAG
>NW_021302987.1:0-1579 GCF_002162155.2 Triticum dicoccoides
GCCAAGTACCACGACATTCGGAGCCCCTTGGAAACGTCAAGTTTGACTACAAAACGTCAAACGTGTACCACTACCGCCGCCCGAACTTCTACGAACGGTGTACCACGACGAACATGTACGGCTACATGATGACCCGCCAAGACCTCGAACCACTACCATCGCGAGAACAACTACTTCCACTACCGTCGCCACGTGAACAACTACTTCCTCTACCGACGCCGTGTACAACTACTTCCGACGACGTCCCGTGAACGCCTACTTCCTCTACACCGCTCCGAATGCGAACCGTCTCGTTTGAACGCTTCGAAGGTATAACCCGAAACGACCGCCGTGGACCGAATGCACGTTGTATGAGATGCCCGTGTTTGCACCATGTCCGAATTGTCATTGCAAGTTCCTCCTCGTTTCCATGCCACAATCCCGTGGTAACCCGGTAGCCGGGAGCACCCCACCATCTTGCATGACTCGCTCACGCTCACTTCCTTTTGTACCGGTATCTCCGTGAGCTACCGGAACCGATATGTTGCCGTGGCATCATTTTCGGATATGTTGCCGTGGCACCATTTTTGTTTTGCCGCCGTGGCACCTTTTTCCTTCCGCCATGGCGACTAATGCTTCTTATCATGCTCATGTCAACATTTTCATAAAAATTGCATAAAACTTGTTCATGTCATCTGCATCATGATGACAATAATTAAAAATATTTAAATTGTTGTTTGCATTAATTTACTAATGCATATGGGGATTTACCGGATTTGTTGTTTGCTATATCCGGCCCCATTTAAATTGTTTAGATAGACAATCCCTTTATGTTTCACCTCTTGACATGCTTAACAACATTTAATATTGTTGGGTACAGAAACAAGATCGAACTAAATAACTTGTTGTGGTGCTTCGTCAATATGCAACTCGTTGCATATTGATCTCCACTTAATTTGTAGAACTACTTGTGCACTTTGCCATGCCATGCTTCTTTAAACCGGACATGCATCATACTCGTTTGTGCATCATGCCATGTTGATGTGTTGGTTATTTACTATGTTGTGTGCTTCTTTTCCGGTGATTGCTTCTTCGGGTTGGTTCCGATAACGTCGCGTTTGTGAGGATCCGTTCAACTACGTCCGTTTGTCTTCTTCATGGACTCGTTCTTCTTCCTTGCGGGATTTCAGGCAAGATGATCATACCCTCGAAATCACTACTATCTTTGCTATGCTAGTTTGCTCGCTCTTATGCTATGCCAATGCTACGATGCCTACCACTTGCTTGTCAGCCACCCAAATTGCCATGTACAACCTCTAACCCACCATATTCTAGCAAACCGTTGTTTGGCTATGTTACCGCTTTGCTCAGCCCCTCTTATAGCGTTGTTAGTTGCAGGTGAAGATCGAAGTTTGTTCCTTGTTGGAACATGGAGATGTTGTTCCTTGTTGGAACATGTTTACTTGTTGGGATATCACAATATATCTTATCTAACTAATGCATCTATATACCTGGTAAAGGGTGGAAGGCTCGGCCTTATGCCTGGTGTTTTGTTCCACTCTTGCCGCCCTAGTTTTCCGTCATATCGGTGTTATGTTCC
>NW_021302988.1:0-1142 GCF_002162155.2 Triticum dicoccoides
ACTTACAGGGACAGGCATCCATGACCCAGCATCGAACGTGTCGGTCATCAGCGAGTGAATCCAGGCTGTAGCACTGGGCTAGCAGGACTCCGGTGAACCGGGCTGTAGCGGGCTAACAGGACTCCGGTATTCATCGCGTGACATTTCCCCGAAGGGACAGACACATGAACGAAGAAGGACACATGCCGGCCAGCCTAAGTGTTCCGGAGCAGTAGCAAGCTACCATGGCTCAGTGGAAACACTAGGAGACATTTCCCGGTAAGAGAGGCTACTAAAGATAAACAACTAGATGGTCAGATCCCACACATACCAAGCATTTCAATAACATACACACAATATGCTCGATATGTGCAAATACAACATGGCATCACAACATGACTCTACAAATCAAGTATTTATTCATTAGGCTCCGAGGAGCGAGATATTACAAACATAGGTCTCATGACCCAACATTCAGAGTATACAAGTCCAAGCACAAGCGGAAGCTATCATGTCTGGGTACAGACATCTATAAATGAAAAAGGCCGAGAAGCCTGACTATCTATCAGATCCTGCCGAGGGCACAAGATCGTAGCTGAGGTATCAAGCTAAACGTCGAAGCCCACATGGAACTACTAGCGAGACCGAAGTCTCTCTGCAAAACATAAAGTAGGCAAACGTGAGTACAAATGTACCCAGCAAGACTTACATCAGAACTATCTACATATGCATCATTATCAACAAAGGGGATGGTGGGGTTTAACTGCAGCAAGCCAGCTTTGACTTGGTGGCTATCCTGAACTACGACTGCGAGTAACTCTTTTGAGGTGGCGCACACGAGTCCACATATTCACCATATCAATACACCACTATGGATCCGCTCCCGTCTCCCTACGAGAACGCCATCCATAGCACTCACGCTTATCTTGCGTATTTTAGAGTATCCACTTTCACTTGTCTATGAACTGATATAAGCAACCCAGAGGTCCTTTTCCGTGGACACGGCTATTCGAATAGATTAGGTTAACCCTGCAGGGGTGTACTTCTTCACACACGCTCTCACCACTTACCGCCGTTTACACGACATGTACTCGGCAACCTTCAAGCGGAAGCCCAACGTGGGTGTCGGCCACGGCCTGCCTAAACACTCAAGTCTCTAGTCC
>NW_021302989.1:0-1350 GCF_002162155.2 Triticum dicoccoides
GGATAATACAGTTATAGCATGAATAAAAGACAATTATCATGAACAAGGAAATATAATAATAATACTTTTATTATTGCCTCTAGGGCATATTTCCAACAGTCTCCCACTTGCACTAGAGTCAATAATCTAGTTCACATCGCCATGTGATTAACACTCACAGGTCACATCGCCATGCGACTAACACCCAAGAGTTTACTAGAATCAGTAGTCTAGTTCACATCACTATGTGATTAATACTCAATGAGTTTTAGGTTTGATCATGTTGCTTGTGAGAGAGGTTTTAGTCAACGGGTCCGAACCTTTCAGATCCGTGTGTGTTTTACAAATCTCTATGTCATCTCCTAGATGTAGCTACCACGCTCTATTTGGAGCTAATCCAAATAACTGTTCTACTTGGAGCTATTCTAAATTGTTGCTCCATTATATGTATCCGGTATCTCTACTCAGAGCTATCCGGATAGGTGTCAAGCTTGCATCGACGTAACCTTTACGACGAACTCTTTTACCACCTCCATAATCGAGAAAATTCCTTAGTCCACTAGTTACTAAGGATAACTTTGACCGCTGTCCTGTGAGCCATTCTTGGATCACTCTTGTACCCCTTGACTGACTCATGGCAACGCACACTTCAGGTGCGGTACACAGCATAGCATACTGAAGAGCCTACGTCTTAAGCATAGGGGACGACCTTCGTCCTTTCTCTCTATTCTGCCGTGGTTGAGCTTTAAGTCTTAACTTCATACCTTACAACTCAGGCAAGAACTTCTTCTTTGACTGATCCATCTTGAACACCTTCAAGATCATGTCAAGGTATGTGCTCATTTGAAAGTATTATTAAGCATTTTGATCTATCCTCATAGAACTTGATGCTCAATGTTCAAGTAGCTTAATCCAGGCTTTCCATTGAAAAACACTTTCAAAATAACCCTATATGCTTTCCAGAAATTCTACGTCATTTCTGATCAACAATATGTCAACAACATATACTCATCAGAAATTCTATAGTGCTCCCACTCACTTCTTTGGAAATACAAGTTTCTCATAAACTTTGTACAAACCCAAAATCTTTGATCATCATCAAAGCATACATTCCAACTCCGAGATGCTCACTCCAGTCCTTAGAAGGATTGCTGGAGCTTTGCATACTTATTAGCATCTTTCGGGATTGACAAAACCTTCCGGTTGTATCACATACAACCTTTCCTCAAGAAAATCGTCGAGGAAACAATGTTTTGACATCCTATCTGCAAGATTTCATAAATAATGCAGTAATCGCTAATATAATTCCAACAGACTCTTAGCATCGCTACGAGTGAGAAAATCTCATCGTAGTCAACTCCTTGAACTTGT
>NW_021302990.1:0-1059 GCF_002162155.2 Triticum dicoccoides
GAATAGTGTCCCTCCATGGTGTTCCTTTGGAAATTAACTCGGATCGAGGAAGTCTTTTCACCTCTCGATTTTGGGAAAGTTTCCAAAATGCTATGGGAACTCGTCTCTCCTTTAGCACCGCTTTCCACCCTCAGTCGAGTGGTCAAGTGGAACGCGTCAACCAGATTCTAGAGGACATGCTTCGAGCCTCTGTTATCTCATTTGGAATGGACTGGGAGAAGTGCCTTCCATTTGCCGAATTCGCTTACAACAACAGCTATCAATCTAGCTTGGGTAAAGCCCCTTTTGAAGTTCTCTATGGACGACGGTGTCGAACACCCCTTAACTGGTCAGAGACCGGGGAAAGACAATTCTTTGGCCCGGATATGATTCAGGAAGCAGAAGAACAAGTTCGCATCGTTCGTGAAAAGTTGAAAACAGCCCAATCCCGTCAAAAGAGTCAATATGACCGAAAGCATAAGGCTATGACTTTCGAGGTTGATGAGAAGGCTTATCTTCGGGTCACCCCTCTGAAGGGAACCCATCGTTTCGGTATCAAAGGCAAATTGGCTCCTCGTTACATTGGACCTTTTCGCATTCTCGCCAAACGAGGAGAAGTTGCCTACCAGTTGGAACTACCTCCGCACCTCTCCAGAGTCCATGATGTCTTCCACGTTTCTCAACTCAGGCGTTGCTTCTCGGATCCTATCCGTGGAGTGGACCACGAAACGCTTGATCTCCAAGATAATCTTACATATCGAGAGTACCCCATTCGTATCCTCGATCAGGCCGAGCGTACCACTCGACGTCATAATATCAAGTTTCTCAAGGTTCAATGGTCGCACCATTCTGAGGATGAAGCAACCTGGGAAAGGGAGGATCGTCTTCGACTTGAGTATCCCGCCTTCTTCCCGGAGGAACCCAAATCTCGGGACGAGATTCTTTTGAGTGGGGGTGAGTTGTCACACCCTAGCTAGTCATGCATTAGAGTGTGTGCATCATGTTTAAAATTCCATTTAACTTGAAATGGGGATCTGTGAAACCCTCAGAATCATTTTGAAAATGATCCAAATAAAAATT
>NW_021302991.1:0-706 GCF_002162155.2 Triticum dicoccoides
AAAGGGGGGCATTGGTCACGGTTTGTGCCACGAACCGTGACCAATGCCCCCTTTAGTCCTGGTTGGTGCCACCAACCGGGACCAAAGGCCTGCGGCTGCCAAAGCCGCGATGCGGTGGGATGTTTAGTCCCACCTCGCTAGCTGAGGAGCGGCTGCACCTGTTTATAAGCGCTGCCCCGCCCTCTCCATCGAACTCCTCAGAACTGCAGGCCTTTGGGCCTAATCTCATACCGCTATGCCTGTGGGCCTGCTGGACCTTCTGCGGGCCTGAATCCTGGCCCATGGATGGGCTTCTAGTCGTATTCAGGCCGTGGTGGCCCCGTAGGTGGCATTTTTTACTATTTATTTTTCCATTTCTACTTAGAACTAAATACTTATAGTTTTTTAGTGATTTTTTTCTTTTAGGTCACAAAAATTATAAACTTTCTGTTAGTGCCATTAGTTTTAAAATTTGAATAGTTTAAATTTGAATTTTTTAAAATTTGTGTGAATCACTAGTTTATGAATAACTTTACTATAAAAATTGATTTTTGAGTCATTCTTTTTTCTGCTATTTAATATTACTGTGTTTTATCATTATACTCAATTTGGTAATTTTATTTAGTCATAACAAATATTATAGGCATTTTTTTTCTTTTTTGCTATTTATTTTTTCATTTCTACTTAGAACAAAATACTTATAGTTTTTTAGTGATTTATTTTTTCT
>NW_021302992.1:0-804 GCF_002162155.2 Triticum dicoccoides
CCAATCGTCAGTTTTGCTGTTGGAATTCAGAACTTGGTTGTTGCATCCAAACTACTCCGAGGAGCAACAAGCACCGCTGAGAATGCTAAACTAAAAATAAAAGTTGTAGAAAAACAAAAGTTTGGAGGTGTTGTAGAAAAAAAAGTTTGGAGGAGTATGCAGATGTGATTGCACGACCGTGTTGGCAAAGGATTGTTCCCTTTAATTTCTACAGAACCATGACCGCCAATCGTCAGTTTTGCTGTTAGAATTCAGAACTTGGTTGTTGCATCCAAACTGCTACGAGCAGCAACAAGCACCGCTGAGAATGCTAAACTAAAAATAAAAGTTGTAGAAAAACAAAAGTTTGGAGGTGTTGTAGAAAAACAAAAGTTTGGAGGAGTATGCAGATGTGATTGCACGAACCGTGTCGGCAAAGGATTGTTCCCTTTAATTTCTACAGAACCATGACCACCAATCGTCAGGTTTGCTGTTGGAATTAAGAACTTGGTTGTTGCATCTAAACTACTTCGAGGAGCAACAAGCACCGTTGAGAATGCTAAACTAAAAATAAAAGTTGTAGAAAAACAAAAGTTTGGAGGTGTTGTAGAAAAACAAAAGTTTGGAGGAGTATGCAGATGTGATTGCACGAACCGTGTCGGCAAAGGATTGTTCCCTTTAATTTCTACAGAACCATGACCGCCAATCGTCAGTTTTGCTGTTGGAATTCAGAACTTGGTTGTTGCATCCAAACTACTCCGAGGAGCAACAAGCACCGCTGAGAATGCTAAACTAAAAATAAAAGTTGTAGAAAAACAAAAGTTT
>NW_021302993.1:0-1248 GCF_002162155.2 Triticum dicoccoides
GCAAGGATAAGGGACGAAGACCGGGGTAACATGTCGGATGCGATCATACCAGCACTAAAGCACTGGATCCCATCAGAACTCCGAAGTTAAGCGTGCTTGGGCGAGAGTAGTACTAGGATGGGTGACCTCCTGGGAAGTCCTCGTGTTGCATTCCCTTTTTAATTTTTTTCGCGCCGCTTGCAAAACAAAACGCACGTGTAAGTAATATATTTACCGTGTTTTATTATTTTGCACGAGTGCGGTAAGTCATAGCTGGGTGCTCACGATTCACGGGTCCAGCGTCGGCGTTGTGGCGCGGCAAGCGTGCACTGGTGCGGTTGAGAGGGAGGGGTGGAAACCGCGTTAAACTCGTCTTCGTAGTTGAGAGGGAGCGGCCAAAGCAATGTACAATCGTCTTTGTAGTGGAGCTGGGAGGGGCAAGGATAAGGGACGAAGACCGGGGTAGCATGTCGGATGCGATCATACCAGCACTAAAGCACCGGATCCCATCAGAACTCCGAAGTTAAGCGTGCTTGGGTGAGAGTAGTACTAGGATGGGTGACCTCCTGGGAAGTCCTCGTGTTGCATTCCCTTTTTAATTTTTTTCGCGCCGCTTGCAAAACAAAACGCACGTGTAAGTAATATATTTACCGTATTTTATTATTTTGCACGAGTGCGGTAAGTCATAGCTGGGTGCTCACGATTCACGGGTCCAGCGTCGGCGTTGTGGCGCGGCAAGCGTGCACTGGTGCGGTTGAGAGGGAGGGGTGGAAACCGCGTTAAACTCGTCTCCGTAGTTGAGAGGGAGCGGCCAAAGCAATGTACAATCGTCTTTGTAGTGGAGCTGGGAGGGGCAAGGATAAGGGACGAAGACCGGGGTAACATATCGGATGCGATCATACCAGCACTAAAGCACCGGATCCCATCAGAACACCGAAGTTAAGCGTGCTTGGGCGAGAGTAGTACTAGGATGGGTGACCTCCTGGGAAGTCCTCGTGTTGCATTCCCTTTTTAATTTTTTTCGCGCCGCTTGCAAAACAAAACGCACGTGTAAGTAATATATTTACCGTGTTTTATTATTTTGCACGAGTGCGGTAAGTCATAGCTGGGTGCTCACGATTCACGGGTCCAGCGTCGGCGTTGTGGCGTGGCAAGCGTGCACTGGTGCGGTTGAGAGGGAGGGGTGGAAACCGCGTTAAACTCGTCTCCGTAGTTGAGAGGGAGCGGCCAAAGCAATGTACAATCGTCTTTGTAGTGGAGCTGGGAGGG
>NW_021302994.1:0-1876 GCF_002162155.2 Triticum dicoccoides
TAAACTATGAACAATCCAATAGTACATTCTCCTTCAGTTTGTATCTGTTTTTTAGGTGAAATATGGTGGACATTTGCCATCCTGAACCTGGACAAGAGGATCACATCCATATGTGAAGGAAAATAGTACATTTCCCTCTTGGTTTTCATGGAACTAAACCACATATGGTGCATTACTGAAAGGGACAAAAACCCTTAATGCACTTTACAATAATTATCCATCTTATTCGATGTAATTCCAGACGGCATACGCTATATGTATTTTATTTTATTTTATTGAAACTCAGGCAAAAGATTTGCCACATCGAATAATTAAGCAGAAGAGAATTGCCCAGTAGATTGAGAAAAAATTGGGCGAAAACCGTTACAACCTGGCCACACATGGACTACTCCCGAAGCATGAATCTCCACGACCACCCCTCCAGAGAAGCAAATAACCCCACTACAACCACAGACCTCAGGCCCACGGATCACAACGTTTCAAAAGAACCACCGTCGAAAACACATCAAAAAATACATCAGACAAGACACAACAACCCGAAAAGAAGAGAACAATCTGTCAAGCAGTCACAAACACCTTGCTTATGGCGCCACTCTTCTTGATTTTTCTCCCTAATAATTTCTCCTTCAGGATGACGGAACGATGGCTAGTGCACACCCTCTTGCTCTTGTCCCTGATTGCCTCCTACTTCAGTAAGAAACCAGCTATCTTGCTAGATCTAGGGTTAGCAAACTCAAATATGGCCATTAATTCTCGAAAAAATAGAAAAGAAAGCCTCAGAAACTTGCGATGTAGCAACTGATATCACAACCTCATTACTCACAGGAACCACCTGAACGACGGGCTCAGGAGGTTGGAAGACAAAACCACTGATGACCCACAAATATAGGGGATCAATTGTAGCTATTTTCGATAAGTAAGAGTGTCGAACCCAACGAGGACCAGAAGGAAATGACAAGTAGTTTACAGCAAGGTGATATCTGCAAGTGCTGAAATTGTAAGTAACAGAGTAGTTTGATAGCAAGATATTTTGTAACGAGCAAGTAATGATAATAGTAGCAAAAGTGCAGCAAGGTAGCCCAATCCTTTTGAGGCAAAGTATGGGCCAAAGCGGTCTCTTATGATAAGCAGAGTGTTCTTGAGGGTACACGAGAATTTCATCTAGTCACTTTCATCATGTTGGCTTAATTCGTGTTCGGTACTTTGATAATTTGATATGTGGGTGGACAGAACCTGGCCCATGGGGAAGAAGTAGTAGCCAATGCCGAAACTACTTGCTTGCTTTTACTTTCCAACGCCAATGCCAACAAGTGCTTTCCTGACTCGAGAACGAGTACATATGCTTTCTCCGATGCTTGCTCTTGTTACGAGCTTCTACCCGACCGATTAGCCCAGAGCACTAATACGCTTTCTTTCCTCGAACAAGTACCTTTCCTTCAAACGAGAATGCAAACTGCTTCCTTCCAACAATCCAATACGAATACGAATGTACGGATGACAGGCCCTTCTATTCCCTTGCCTAGCTTTCGTGTTTGAGTAGTAGCGCCAGATTTCGATTCGGATGCAAACTTAGCACAATGCCCGGTAAGCTAAAAACTCGATTCTACATCTCCGGGAATGCAACGAACTTCTACTTCTAGATAGGTCTAATAGATAGACGGCTAATAGATAGACGGGGGGCCCACTAGTCCTGTATTGCGGTAGTTCAATACATACTGACAACGAGAGAACGAACCCAGTACCTATAGTACAACAAACACCACCATTACTTGCGTCACTAAATTGAAGCATAGAAAGAGGTGGACCGCGCCTTGGATAATTGGTCGGATACAGCCGTAGACCGCAGAACTCGATCGGACACACAGGGTACGGTACA
>NW_021302995.1:0-1023 GCF_002162155.2 Triticum dicoccoides
TGTCACATCCTAGTTAGCCATGCATTAGAGTGTTGCATCATGTCTACTTTTTCATCAGAAACTTGAAATGGGGATGACAGAACCCCCAGTCCCCTCTGAAACCAACTAGGGTTACTAAAAAAAACTTTTCAATGAACCTGAAATGCCCTTCTAAAATGCCCATCATTTTTGTCTTGGTTCAGAACCTCTGCCAAAAGTGGTGCACATTTTCCTAGGCCATCTTAGGGTTTTTGAATTAAATCATAAATATTTGAATTTGGGCATTTAAAATTATATAAAATATTTAAATGCTCAAATATCTCCAAACTAAAATGTTCCATGTTGGAAATAATCCAACTATGGACCAGGAGTAATTTGGTGATTTTAGGAGTTGACTAAGTATTTTATTTAATTCAACAAAGTTGCAGAAATAAAAAAAACAGAAACAGAAAGGAAAAGGGAAAACTTACCTGGCGCCACCACAGGCCCACCAGCCAGCCCACCTGGCCGGCCCAGCCCGGCCACCGCTCCAGCGAGCTGCTTGGCTTGCCAGGCAGGCAGCCAAGGTGCTCGGCGGCGGCACCGCAGCTCGCCACGTAGCTGCACGCCACCCTGCTTCCCCTCTCGCCGCCCTGATGGCCTGGACGAGCTCCACGTCGCGCCCCGACCCCCCTGGACACCTCCATTCGCCCCCAGTTCCTCTCCCTCGCGCTCCCACGCCATGGCCGACGCCACCGTCGCCGCACCGCCGCCGTAGCTGTGCTCCCCGTCGTCTCCACGCCGCGCCACCGTGTCCAGAAGCTCCGCCGTCCTCTACTTCTTCGAGCTAGCCGAGCCCCGAGCGCTCGCGTGCCCCGAAGCCGCCGCACCAACCTCGCCCGAACCGCCATCGCCGGAGATCCCCTTCGCCGTCGCCGCCGCAGCAGCTCGTCCCCGACCACGCCGTCCTTTCCATCAAGACCGCAGTGAGCTGGGCTAACTTCCCCTTCCTCTCTTTCTCTCTCTCGTGCACCACAGCGAGCACACTAAGCTCACCCGCACGCG
>NW_021302996.1:0-1169 GCF_002162155.2 Triticum dicoccoides
AGTAATGTAACAGTGTAAAGTATATAGTATATGCCCGTGATCACCTCCCGAAGTGATCACAGCCCAGTAGTATAGCATGGCAGACGGACAAGAGTGTAGGGCCACTGATGGAACACTAGCATCCTATACTAAGCATTTAGGATTGCGGGTAAGGTATCAATGACTGTAGCAGCAATGACAGGCTATGCATCAGAATAGGATTAACGGAAAGCAGTAACATGCTACACTACTCTAATGCAAGCAGTATAGAGAAGAGTAGGCGATATCTGGTGATCAAGGGGGGGGCTTGCCTGGTTGCTCAGACAAGAAGGAGGGGTCGTCAACTCCGTAGTCGAACTGGGCAGCAGCAGCGTCGGTCTCGTAGTCTACCGAAGAGAAGAGGGGGAAGAAACAATAAATACAGTGCAAACATAAGCATGACAACACAAGACATGATAAAGAGCGAAGCTAGTTGTGTCCTAACGCAGTATGAGGTGATGCCGGCGAAGGGGGAAAACATCCGGGAAAGTATTCCTGGTGTTCCGTGTTTTCGGGCAGAGGAGCCGGAGGGGAAAAGTTGCGAGTTTGATATGTTAGGGGTGTGTGGCGGACGAACGGGTTGCGTATCCGGAATCGTCTCGTCGTTCTGAGCAACTTTCATGTTGAAAATATTTTAATCCGAGTTACGGATTAAAAGATATGATTTTCTAAAGATTTTATTAATTTCTGGAATTTATTTAATTATTTAATTAATTCGGAAAATGGATTTATGACGTCAGCATGACGTCATGCTGACATCAGCAGTCAACGGGGGTTGACTGGGTCAAACTGACGCGTGGGTCCAATGGGACCCACCTGTCATGCTCTGTTAGGTTAATTAGGATTTAGTTAAACTAATTACTGTTTAGTTAGACTAACAGGTTAATTAGATTAATTAAGCAGGATTATTTAACTTAATTAATTTAGTTAATTAATTAATTAACTATTTATATATATATATTTAATTCTTTTTCTTTTTCATTTTTTTTAAAACATTCTGGGGGGCGTGGGCCCCCCCGTTCAGTGGCACAGAGGCCATTCAGGGCGCGGGCGACGGGTAACGGGCGCGCCCCGTTCGGGCGCACGCCCAGGGGCATGCGGGCGTGGGCGGCGGACCTGGCAGGTCGCCAGGCCGGCGTGGGCGAGGCCAG
>NW_021302997.1:0-1749 GCF_002162155.2 Triticum dicoccoides
TGTTCTTATTGTGGCAAATAGGAATTATGTGCCTGTAGATTTCATTGTTCTTGATATAGATTGCAATCCTACATGTCCTATCATTCTTGGTAGACCTTTCCTTAGAACGATTGGTGCAATTATTGACATGAAAGAAGGAAATATTAGATTCCAATTTCCGTTAAGGAAAGGCATGAAACACTTTCCTAGGAAGAAAATTAAATTTTCTTATGAATCTATTATGAGAGCCACTTATGGATTGCATACCGAAGATGGCAATACCTAGATCTATTTGTGTTTTTATGCCTACCTAGCGGCGTTAAACGATAGCGCTTGTTGGGAGGCAACCCAATTTTATTTATATTCTTTGCTTTTTGCTCCTGTTTATTAATAAATAATTCATCTAGCTTCTGGTTAGATGTAGTTTTATGTTTTAATTAGTGTTTGTGCCAATTAGAACCTTGGGAAGACTTGGGTGAAGTCTTTGTGATCTTGCTGTAAAAAACAGAAACATTTGCGCTCACGAGAATAGTTGTTATCTTTTACTGGAGAGTGATTTTCGGTTGATTATTTTTGCATATGATTAATAGACAAATTCCACATGTCCAAAAATTTCTTTCAGAATTTTTAGATTTACAGAAGAATTCTAAAGTTACAGATGGCTACAGAATGTTCTGTTCTTGACAGATTCTGTTTTTTGTGTGTTGTTTGCTTATTTTGATGAATCTATGAGTAGTATTGGGGGGTATGAACCATTGAGAAGCTTGAATACATTAGGTTTAACACCAATATAAATAAATAATGAGTTCATTACAGTACCTTAAAGTGGTCTTTTAATTTGTTATACTAACGGAGCTCATGAGATTTTCTGTTGAAGTTTTGTGTTGTGAAGTTTTCAAGTTTTTGGGTAAAGATTTGATGGATTTTGGAATAAGGAGTGGTAAGAGCCTAATATTGGGGGTGCCCAAGGCACCCCAAGATAATACAAGGACAACCAAAATCCTAAGCTTGGGGATGCCCTGGAAGGCATCCCCTCTTTCGTCTCCATCTATCGGTAACTTTAGTTGAGGCTACATTTTTATTCACCACATAATATGTGTTTTGCTTGAAGAGTCTTGTATGATTTGAGTCTTTGCTTCTTAGTTTACCAAAATCATCCTTGCTGTACACACCTATTGGGAGAGACACGCATGAATCGGAATTTATTAGAATACTCTATGTGCTTCACTTATATCTTTTGAGCTAGACTAGTGCTTTGCTTATATCTTTTTAGAGCACGGTGGTGGTTTTATTTTATAGAAATTATTGAACTCTCATGCTTCACTTATATTATTTTGAGAGTCTTTTAGAACAGCATGGTAATTTTCTTTGGTTATAAAATTAGTCCTAATATGATGGGCATCCAAGATGGGTATAATAAAAACTTTCATATAAAGTGCATTGAATACTATGAGAAGTTTGATTCTTTATGATTGTTTTGAGATATGAGGATGGTGATATTAGATACATGCTAGTAGAGTAGTTGTGAATTTTAGGAATACTTGTGTTAAGGTTTGTGATTCCCGTAGCATGCACGTATGGTGAACCATTATGTGATGAAGTTGGAGCATGATTTATTTATTGATTGCCTTCCTTATGTGTGGAGGTTGGGATCGCGTGATGGTTAACTCCTACCAACTCTTCCCCTAGGAGCATGTGTGTAGTACTTTGTTTTGATTACTTGTAGATTTTTGCAATAAGTATGTGAGTTCTTTATGACTAATGTTGAGT
>NW_021302998.1:0-1145 GCF_002162155.2 Triticum dicoccoides
GTCTCGGGCTTGGGTCCATTCTTTGGCTTCTTCCCGGCAGCTTGCTTGCCGGGCGCGGCAACCTCCTTGCCGTCCTTCTTGAAGCTCTTTTTACCCTTGCCTTTCTTGAACTTAGTGGTTTTATTGATCATCAACACTTGATGTTCCTTCCTGACTTCTACCTCTGCTGATTTCAGCATAGCAAATACTTCAGGAATGGTCTTTTCCATCCCCTGCATATTGAAGTTCATCACAAAGCTCTTGTAGCTTGGTGGAAGCGACTGGAGGATTCTGTCAATGACCGCATCATCCGGGAGATTAACTCCCAGCTGAGTCAAGCGGTTATGCAACCCAGACATAGTGAGTATGTGCTCACTGACAGAACTGTTTTCCTCCATTTTACAGCTGAAGAATTTGTCGGAGACTTCATATCTCTCGACCCGGGCATGAGCTTGGAAAACCATTTTCAGCTCTTCGAACATCTCATATGCTCCATGTCTCTCAAAACGCTTTTGGAGCCCCGGCTCTAGGCTGTAAAGCATGCCGCACTGAACGAGGGAGTAGTCATCGAAACGTGCCTGCCAAGCATTCATAACATCTTGTTCTGCAGGGAGAACGGGTGCGTCACCAAGCGGTGCTTGTAGGACATAATCTTTCTTGGCAGCTATGAGGATGATCCTCAGGTTTCGGACCCAGTCCGTATAGTTGCTGTCGTCGTCTTTCAGCTTAGTTTTCTCTAGGAACGCGTTGAAGTTGAGGACTACGTTGGCCATTTGATCTACAAGACATATTGCAAAGATTTTAGACTAAGTTCATGATAATTAAGTTCAACTAATCAAATTATTAGTGAACTCCCACTTAGATTAGACATCCCTCTAGTCATCTAAGTATTACATGATCCGAGTTAAACTAGACCGTGTCCGATCATCACGTGAGACGGACTAGTCAACATCGGTGAACATCTTCATGTTGATCGTATCTTCTATACGACTCATGCTCGACCTTTCGGTCTTCTGTGTTCCGAGGCCATGTCTGTACATGCTAGGCTCGTCAAGTCAACCTAAGTGTTTGCATGTGTAAATCTGTCTTACACCCGTTGTATGTGAACGTCTGAATAAAACACCCGATCATCACGTGGTGTTTTGAAACAGCGAACTGTCGCAACG
>NW_021302999.1:0-1455 GCF_002162155.2 Triticum dicoccoides
AAACAACTGTTCTACTTGGAGCTATTCTAAATTATTGCTCCATTATATGTATCCGGTCTCTCTACTCAGAGCTATCCGGATAGGTGTCAAGCTTGCATCGTCGTAACCTTTACGACGAACTCTTTTACCACCTCCATAATCGAGAAAATTCCTTAGTCCACTAGTTACTAAGGATAACTTTGACCGCTGTCCTGTGAGCCATTCTTGGATCACTCTTGTACCCCTTGACTGACTCATGGCAAGGCACACTTCAGGTGCGGTACACAGCATAGCATACTGAAGAGCCTACGTCTTAAGCATAGGGGACGACCTTCGTCCTTTCTCTCTATTCTGCCGTGGTCGAGCTTTAAGTCTTAACTTCGTACCTTACAACTCAGGCAAGAACTCCTTCTTTGCCTGGTCCATCTTGAACACCTTCAAGATCATGTCAAGGTATGTGCTCATTTGAAAGTATTATTAAGCATTTTGATCTATCCTTATAGATCTTGATGCTCAATGTTCAAGTAGCTTAATCCAGGCTTTCCATTGAAAAACACTTTCAAAATAACCCTATATGCTTTCCAGAAATTCTACGTCATTTCTGATCAACAATATGTCAACAACATATACTCATCAGAAATTCTATAGTGCTCCCACTCACTTCTTTGGAAATACAAGTTTCTCATAAACTTTGTACAAACCCAAAATTTTTTGATCATCATCAAAGCATACATTCCAACTCCGAGATGCTCACTCCAGTCCTTAGAAGGATTGCTGGAGCTTTGCATACTTATTAGCATCTTTCGAGATTGACAAAACCTTCCAGTTGTATCACATACAACCTTTCCTCATTAAAATCGTCGAGGAAACAATGTTTTGACATCCTATCTGCAAGATTTCATAAATAATGCAGTAATCGCTAATATAATTCCAACAGACTCTTAGCATCGCTACGAGTGAGAAAATCTCATCGTAGTCAACTCCTTGAACTTGTCGGAAAACATCTTAACGACAAGTCGAGCTTTCTTAATGGTGACATTTACCATTATTGTCCGTCTTCCTTTTGAAATCCATCTGTACTCATTAGCCTTACGACCATCGAGTCGTTCTGCCAAAGTCTACACTTTGTTTTCATACATGGATCCTCTCTCGGATTTTATGGCCTCAAGCCATTTATCGGAATCCGGGCCCACCATCGCTTCTCCATAGCTCGTAGGTTCATTGTTGTCTAGCAACATGACCTTCAAGACAGGATTACGTACCACTCTGAAGTAGTACGCATCCTTGTCATCCTACGAGGTTTGGGAGTGACTTGATCCGAAGTTTCATGATCAATATCATAAGCTTCCACTTCAATTGGTGTAGGTGCCACAGGAACAACTCCCTGTGCCCTGTCACACACTAGTTGAAGAGACGGTTCAATAACCTCATCAAGTCTCCACCATCCTCCCACTCAATTCTTTCGAGAGAAACTTT
>NW_021303000.1:0-919 GCF_002162155.2 Triticum dicoccoides
TTTTTCTATGTTCAAAATGCACCATTCAAACCCACATCATCAATTTAAAACCCTTTCCAACTTCATTTGTTATTTTGCATGCATCTACTGATTATTTTGAGCTATAAGACCATGAAATTGAAAAGCATTTGAAATGAACTCTGAAAAGGTTCCAAGTTGGCATGGTATCATTATTTCACCCACATAGCATGTGCAAGAAAGCACAGAGCCTTACGGCAAAAACTGGATGCACTTCGTGTATAAAACAGACAATCTCCTTCGAAGTATCAGGGTTTCATACGGAAACTCGTCTGTTACAAAGGGATTTCATTTTTTTGAACTTATTTGAACTCCATACTTTTTCTATGTTCAAAATTCACCATTCAAAGACACATCATCAATTTACAACCCTTTCCGACTTCATTTGTTATTTTTCATGCATTTACTGATTATTTTGAGCTATAAGACCATGAAATTGAAAAGCATTTGAAATGAACTCTGAAAAGGTTCCAAGTTGTCATGGTATCATCATTTCACCCACATTGCATGTGCAAGAAAGTACAGAGGCTTACGGCAAAAACTGGATGCACTTCGTGTACAAAACAGACAATCTCCTTCGAAGTATTAGGGTTTCATACGGAAATTCATCTGTTACAAAGGGATTTCATTTTTTTGAACTTATTCGAACTCCATAGTTTTTCTATGTTCAAAATGCACCATTCAAAGCCACATCATCGATTTACAACCCTTTCCGACTTCATTTGTTATTTTTCAAGCATTTACTGATTATTTTGAGCTATAAGACCATGAAATTGAAAAGCATTTGACATGAACTCTGAAAAGGTTCCAAGTTGGCATGGTATCATCATTTCACCCACATAGCATGTGCAAGAAAGTACAGAGGCTTATGGCAAAAACTGGATGCACTTTGTGTACAAAA
>NW_021303001.1:0-1303 GCF_002162155.2 Triticum dicoccoides
ATTATACTGCAAAGGAAATGGTCACTAGAAGCGGAAATGCCTTGAATATTTGGTGGATAAGAAGGATGGCAAAGTGAACAAGGGTATATTTGATATACATGTTATTGATGTGTACCTTACTAGTGTTTATAGTAACCCCTGAGTATTTGATACTTGTTCGGTTGCTAAGATTAGTAACTCGAAACAGGAGTTACAGAATAAACAGAAACTAGTTGAGGGTGAAGTGACGATGTGTGTTGGAAGTGGTTCCAAGATTGATATGATCATCATCGCACACTCCCTATACTTTCGGGATTAGTGTTGAACCTAAATAAATGTTATTTGGTGTTTGCGTTGAGCATGAATATGATTTGATCATGTTTATTGCAATACAGTTATTCATTTAAAATCAAAGAATAATTGTTGTTCTGTTTAAATGAATAAAACCTTTGATGGTCATACACCCAATGAAAATAGTTTGTTGGATCTCGATCATAGTGATACACATATTCATAATATTGATGCCAAAAGATGCAAAGTTGATAATGATAGTGCAACTTATTTGTGGCACTGCCGTTTGGGTCATATCGGTGTAAAGCGCATGAAGAAACTCCATAAAGATGGATTTTCAGAATCACTTGGTTATGAATCATTTGATGCTTGCGAACCGTGTCTTTTGGGCAAGATGACTAAAACTCCGTTCTCCGGAACAATGGAACAAGCTACTGACTTATTGGAAATAATACATACCGATGTATGCGATCCAATGAGTGTTGATGCTCGTGGCAAGTGTCGTTATTTTCCGACCTTCACAAGATGATTTGAGCAGATATGGGTATATCTACTTAATGAAGCACAAGTCTGAAACATTTGAAAAGTTAAAAAAATTACAGAGTGAAGTGGAGAATCATCGTAACAAGAAAATAAAGTTTCTACGATCTGATCGTGGAGGAGAATATTTGAGTTACGAGTTTGGCCTTCATATAAAACAATGTGGAATAGTTTCACAGCTCACGCCACATGGAACACCACAACGTAATGTTGTGTCCGAACGTCATAACCGCACTTTATTGGATATGGCGCGATCTATGATGTATCTTACCGATTTACCACTATCGTTTTGGGGTTATGTATTAAAGACAGCTGCATTCACTTTAAATAGGGCACCATCTAAATCCGTTGAGATGACACCGTATGAACTATGGTTTAGCAATAAACCTAAGCTGTCGTTTCTTAAAGTTTGGAGTTGCGATGCTTATATGAAAAGGGTTTTCAACCTAATAAGCTCGAACCCAAATCGGAGAAGTGCGTCTTCATAGAATAC
>NW_021303002.1:0-1123 GCF_002162155.2 Triticum dicoccoides
CACCCCCGCATCTCCCGTTGGCCCTATTAGATGCGCGCGAGTCCGGGCATCCCGTAGAGCCCCTCCGCCGCTCTTTTGGTCATCGGAGGGCGAATCCCGACCCCCTCCGCCGTCTCTGGCTCCGCCGGCGACGAGCCGCGGGTCAACTCCGGCGAGTTGACCCGGGGTTTGACCCCCTGACGTATGGGCCCCAGGCCACTAACTAAATTAGATTAGTTAGGTTAGTCACTGACGGATGGGACCCACAGGTCAGGATTGACCTGGACCAGCCCGTTGACCCGCTGACGTCATAGTGACGCAATGCTGACGCAATAAGTATTTTCTGGATTTATTAATATTCAGGAAATTTCAGAAAATGCCTAAAACTTCTAAAATTCATAGAAATTCAACCGTAACTCCAAATTAAATAATTTATATATGAAAAATTATCAGAAAAATTCAAGGAATCCATCTGTACCATTTTCATGCATGTTAGAACAACTTATAGCTGCTGTTTAGCACAAATCAATTAAATGGCATTTGAATAATCATATATGGAGTTTGAATTTGAATCTTGTATTCAAACCAACTTCATTTAATCTGTTGCTAGTTGCATTAGCCCAAAACACATTCATTTTGCCATGTCATGATCATGCATCATATTGTGCATTGCATTGATTGTGTTCCCTTCTGTGTTGCCGGTATTTGTCCCCTCTCGATAGATGTGATACCGATGATGTGATCGTTGACACTGATGAAGACTCAATGTTATCTTCAGAAGTGCCAGGCAAGCAAAACCCCCTTGTTCATTCCGATACAATCCTACTCTCTCGCTCCTGCTCTCTTTTACTGCATTAGGACAACACCGATTCATCTGTTACTTGCTGCGGTAGTTGAACCCCTTTATCCTTTGCATGACCTGTCATTGCCACAGTAAATAGATGAAACCCACTAGCATGAGTAGGAGTTGTTTGAGCCCTGATGTGCCTACTCATTCATGCTTGTTTGTCATGCCTGCTACTGCTTAGAGTTGAGTCAGGTCTGATTCATCGAGGATGAATCAGAGGTGTGTGAACATGTCCTACTATGTGTGAGCTAAGTGTGTGAACACGATTTGGTAAAAGGTGTCGGTGAGAGGCCATGT
>NW_021303003.1:0-933 GCF_002162155.2 Triticum dicoccoides
GAACGGGCTGCGTAACCGGATTCGTCTCGTCGTTCTGAGCAACTTTCATGTAGAAAGTATTTTAATCCGAGTTACGGATTAAAAGATATGATTTTCTAAAGATTTTATTAATTTCTGAGATTTAATTAATTATTTTATTTAATTCGAAAATGGATTTATGACATCAGCATGAGGTCATGCTGACGTCAGCAGTCAACAGGGTTGACTGGTCAACCTGACCAGTGGGTCCCACTGGTCAGTGACACATTTTTTAATTAAACATTTTAATTAACCTAATTAGTGTTAATAGGGGGTGGGCCCCACTGTCATACTCTGTTAGCTAATTAACAGTAGTTAATTAGGTTAACTAGTCATTAGATTAATTAATCTTAATTAGCTAAGTTAATCAGAATTAATTAAGTTAATTAATTAGTTAATTAATTAATTATTTTTATTATTTATTATTGATTTATTTTTTTTTATTTTTTTTTAACTCCTTTTTTTTTTAACAGACACGTTCTCTGGGGGCGTGGGGCCCCACTGGGCAGTGGCCCATAGGGCCAAACGGGCGCGGGCGGTGGATCAGGTGCGGGGCGCCAGGACGCCCGCCCGTAGAGACGGGGGCTGTCCGCCTCCGGTGGAAGTGGCGAGGCCACGGCGAGTGGCCGGAGCGGCGGGAGCCAGAGGCGGAGACGAGCAACGCGCGGTGGTGCCGGAGCACAACCAGGGCGTGAGCGGGGCACGCGGCCCAGGCGCGGCGCGGGCGCAGCCACACATGGTGGCGGGCAAACACGGCGAGGCCGCGCACGGGCACGGGGCGACGCGTCCAGGGCGGAGCAGGGTCGGAGCGCGGACGGCGACCTACGGTGGGAGGCGGAGGGGGATTGGGCAAGGGGCTCACAGGGGAGGTCGCGTGCGAGCTCGAGGGGGGGGGCGTGGAGGCGTCGGAGCAGC
>NW_021303004.1:0-700 GCF_002162155.2 Triticum dicoccoides
TATTACTCATTGTTTTGGGGTCGCGGAGTGATTTCCATGATTAACGAACCCTGGGTGCGTTTACGTGTCGGTCATCAACACAGGCAGTTTTGGCCGATTCTGGCCTGTTTCATGGACTACTACTCACAGTTTTGCGGTCCCGGAGTGATTTCCATGATTAACGAACCCTGGGGTGAGTTTACGTGTCGGTCATCAACATGGCAGTTTTCGCCAATTCTTGCCCGTTTCATGGACTATTACTCACTGTTTTGGGGTCGCGGAGTGATTTCCACGATTAACGAACCCTTGGGTGCGTTTACGTGTCGGTCATCAACACAGGCAGTTTTGGCCGATTCTGGCAAGTTTCATGGACTATTACTCACTGTTTCGCGGTCCCGGTGTGATTTCCACGATTAACGAACCCTATGTGCATTTACGTGTCAGTCATCAACACTTGCAGTTTTGCCGATTCTGGCCCGTTTCTTGGATTACTACTCACTGTTTTGAGGTCCCGAAGCAATTTCCAAATCGTTTTGAACCCCAAGGTGCGCTTACATGTCGGTCATCAACGCTGGCAGTTTCGGACGATTCTGACCCATTTTCTTGGATTATTACTCACCGTTTTGAGGTCCCAAGCGATTTCTACATTTATTGAACCCCAAGGTGCACTTACATGTTGGTCATCGACACTCGCAGTTTTGGCTGATTCTGGCCCGTTTCT
>NW_021303005.1:0-937 GCF_002162155.2 Triticum dicoccoides
CGAAACAAGAGATAGGGTTGATTTCGGACCCCTCCACCAAGGGCCACGAAATTCCCCCCCTCTTCCTCCATATATACAGCCCTTAGGGCATCGTTTAGACTTTGGGTTTTGTTTAGATTAAAAGTTCGCCATAGCTGCAACTTCGCGTACTTCGTTTGTGTTCAACGACCAGACAAAGGCGTCACAGAACCCCACCTTGATCAATAAAGCTTTCATCTTATATTCGCAATATCCAGATTGCAATATTAGTTTCTTGCTTGTTCTTCGTTTGCTCGCAGGAAACAGACCCTCGTGGTCAGGTTGATCGTGCTCCGGCGTGGTCAATAACCTCTCGGAGTTGGTTTAGCGATTGCTAAGGCGCGACGTCCTCGCACGTTCGTAGTCGGATCGTCAAAGTCGACTTCCACCAAAGCGAAATCCACCATCTCATCGAAAGACGGGACACCTCCGCCTCTATCAAGTGGTATCAGATTTCCAGGTTGCTCGGTGAGATTTTACAGTTTTTCATAGTTTAGATCGAGTCTGTTCTTCATACCTACAGTCCACGAAAAAGCCACAAAAAAAATTAGGGTTAGTTCATCATATCCGAACCAATCTGAGCCTTTGCATAATCTTTTTAGGGTTTTGCTTTGTTGAATTTGCGGTTGCATCGTCGTGTCTAGTTGCTGGTCTTAGAGTCTAGTCTTTTAGAGTTTCGAGTTCTGGTCATAAGTTGTCACGCCGCCGCCGCACCATCATCATCACCCCTGCCATCTACCACCACCGCTTATCCGCCACCGCTTCGAATCCGTATCCATATACCACCACAGCTGTCATATACCACCACCACTGCCATCTACCACCATATATCCACCACCAATCCGAGTTCTTGTCATATTAGGTTTGTTTTCGAGATCCATCTAGATTCCGATTCGTGTTTCCTTGCCGGAGTAGGTTT
>NW_021303006.1:0-1498 GCF_002162155.2 Triticum dicoccoides
CTAGGCTATAGAGCTAGTTCAACTCCAGGGTGAAATTATTTGAACTAGCTTATAGAACTAGTTCAACTCTAGCGTAAAATTATTTGTACTTGGCTATATAGCTAGTTCAACTCTAGTGTAAAATTATTTCAACTAGCTTATAGAGCTAGTACAACTCTAGTCTAAAATTATTTGAACTAGCTTATAGAGCTGTTAAACTCTAGTGTCAAATTATTTGAACTAGCTTATAGTGCTAGTTCAACTCTAGTGTAAAATTATTTGTAATAGGCTATAGAGCTAGTTCAACTCTAGTGTAAAATTATTTGAACTAGCTTATAGAGCTAGTTCAACTCTAGTGTAAAATACTTTGAACTACGATATAGAGCTAGTGCAACTCTAGTGTAAAATTATTTCAACTAGCTTATAGAGCTAGTTCAACTCTAGTGTAAAATTATGTGAACTAGCTTATAGAGCTAGTTTAACTCTAGAGTATCATTATTTGTACTAGGATATAGAGCTAGTGCAACTCTGGTGTAAAATTATTTCAACTTGCTTATAGAGCTCGTTCATCTCTAGTGTAAAATTATTTAAACTAGCTTATAGTGCTAGTGCAACTCTACTGTAAAATTATTTGTACTAGGCTACAGAGCTAGTTCAACTCTAGTGTAAGATTATTTGAACTAGCTTATAGAGCTAGTTAAACTCTAGTGTCAAATTATTTGAACTAGCTTATAGTGCTAGTTCAACTCTAGTGTAAAATTATTTGTAATAGGCTATAGAGCTAGTTCAACTCTAGGGTAAAATTATTTGAACTAGCTTATAGAGCTAGTTCAACTCTAGTGTAAAATTTTTTGTACTAGGATATAGAGCTAGTGCAACTCTAGTGTAAAACTATTTCAACTAGCTTATAGAGCTAGTTCAACTCTAGTGTAAAATTATTTGAACTAGCTTATAGAGCTGGCTCAATTCTAGTGTAAAATTATTTCAACTAGCTTATAGAGCTAGTTCAATTGTAGTGTAAAATTATTTGTACTAGGCTATAGAGCTAGTTCAACTATAGTGTAAAATTATTGTAACTGGCTTATAGAGCTAGTTCAACTCTAGTGTAAAATTATTTGTACTAGGCTATAGTGCTAGTTCAACTCTAGTGTAAAATTATTTGAACTAGCTTATAGAGCTAGTTCAACTCTAGTGTAAAATTATTTGTACTAGGCTATAGAGCTAGTTTAACTCTAGTGTAAAATTATTTGAACTAGCTTACAGTGCTAGTTCAACTCTAGTGTAAAATTATTTGTAGTAGGCTATAGAGCTAGTTCAACTCTAGTGTAAAATTATTTGAACTAGCTTATAGAGCTAGTTCAACTCTGGTGTAAAATCATTTGTAATAGGCTACGGAACTAGTTCAACTCTAGTGTAAAATCATTTGTATTAGGCTATAGAGCTAGGTCAACTCTATTGTAAAATTATTTTAACTAGCTTATAGAGCTAGCTCAACTCTAGTGTAAAATTATTTCAACTA
>NW_021303007.1:0-16046 GCF_002162155.2 Triticum dicoccoides
GCGAGTCCATGGAGGGCTCCACCCACGAAGGGTCCACGAAGAAGCAACCTTGTCTATCCCACCATGGCCATCGCCCACGAAGGACTTGCCTCACTAGCGGTAGATCTTCACGAAGTAGGCGATCTCCTTGCCCTTACAAACTCCTTGGTTCAACTCCACAATCTTGTCAGAGGCTCCCAAGTGACACCTAGCCAATCTAGGAGACACCACTCTCCAAGAAGTAACAAATGGTGTGTTGATGATGAACTCCTTGCTCTTGTGCTTCAAATGATAGTCTCCCCAACACTCAACTCTCTCTCACAGGATTTGGATTTGGTGGAAAGAAGATTTGAGTGGAAAGCAACTTGGGGAAGGCTAGAGATCAAGATTCATATGGTAGGAATGGAATATCTTGAGCTCAACACAAGGGTAGGTGGTTCTCTCTCAGAACATGTGAGTTGGAAGTGTAGATGTGTTCTGATGGCTCTCTCCACGAGTGAAGAGGAGGTGGAGCGGTATATATAGCCTCCACACAAAATCCAACCGTTACACACAATTTACCAATCTCGGTGGGACCGAATCAACAAACTCGGTCGGACCGATTTAGTAAACCTAGTGACCATTAGTGATTTTTGGTGGGACTGACATGCAACTCGGTAGGACCGATATGGTTAGGGTTAGGGCATAACGTAATCTCGGTGTGACCGATTACACAAACTCGGTGGGACCGATTTTGGTAATAAGCTAACCAGAGAGTTGGTCAGGCAAACTCGGTGAGACCGATTACACAAACTCGGTGGGACCGATTTGGTAATAAGCTAACCAGAGGATTTGCATTGTAATCTCGGTAGTACCGATTTCTCAAACTCGGTGAGACCGATTGTGGCAATGGACATACACAGTGAGATTGCAATCCCATCTCGGTGAGACCGAGATCCCTATCTGTGATACCGATTTGCTAGGGTTTGTGGCAGTGGCTATGACATGTGAAACTCGGTGGCGCCGGATTGAAAGAATCGGTAGGTCCGAGTTTGACTTTAGGTTTAGGTCATATGTGGAAGTGGGAAAGTAGCTGAGGGTTTTGGAGCATATCACTAAGCACATGAAGCAAGAGGCTCATTAAGCAACACCTCATCCCTCCTTGATAGTATTGGCTTTTCCTATAGACTCAATGTGATCTTGGATCACCAAAATGTAAAATGAAGAGTCTTGAGCTTGAAGCTTTTGCCAATCCTTTGTCCTTAGCATCTTGAAGGAGTTCCCACATCCTTTAGTCCATGCCATTCCATTGTTGAACTTATCTGAAACATACTAGATAAAAATGTTAGTCCAACAAGAGATATGTTGACATTAATTACCAAAACCACCTAGGGAGCACTTGTGCTTTCAATCTCCCCCTTTTTGGTAATTGATGGCAACATACAGCAAAGCTTTAGATAAGGATATAAAGAACAGCAAGTAAAGCTTTGGAAGGACATGTAACAAACATGGGCTCCCCCTACATGTATGCAATCATGTGAATATGAAATGTAGAAGCATGTGAGAGCATAGCCATGACAGAGTAGACAATGTGTTACATGTATCTTGGCCATATGCATCAGAGCAAAAGATTATTAAGGAAAATACCTTCATGCTCATGAGTCCTTCTTGCAAACAGTATGTACATAAGCAAGAATTCCTCATACTCATGATTCTGATGCATATACTTACCTTGTAGTCTTGAGTTGGCTTAGGATGGAATGAACCTGCACAAACAAGGTTAGATAACACAGGTACATCCACTAGCCAGAGCAAACAAAAGAAACCACAAGAATACCAAGACTGGGATGACATGTAGAGAGTGAGTACAAGGTACCACATTGGATTAGACATGTCCCCAATAGTAAAGATATGCAATGAATTTGAATGATTTCTGTCCCTTAGATGTCTTGCTCCCCCTGAATCTGGTATGGGATATTGGGAGAAGATAGGGAACAGAAAATCAGAGCTGAAAGATACAAATGGATAGAGCTTAATGCAAATATGCACATATGAACATGTCTTTCCCCCAAAAAGACATGTGGCATCTCTCCTCTTGAACAGCAAGCATCTGGGATCCTTGAGTATTCTCTCCCCCTGGAGATCTCTTTCTCCCCCTTAATATTCTCTCCCTAGTAGGTGATAAGCTTTGATGTGATCTCTCTCTCCCCCTTTGACATCAATTTCCAAGAAGGGCTTTCTGGAATCTGTCGAATGGGTTTGGTCCTTGAGACTCAGCACAAAGCAATGGATAAAGCTATGATGCTTGTAGAGGACAAGATTCATTGAGTGGAGCTGGATCAAAAGAAATATAGAACAAGTGGCAAACTGTTTTTCCTGTTGTGAAATCGGTGGCACCGAGTGGCATGTTTCGGTGGTACCGAAAGGATTCGGTTGGACCAAAAACTACAAGTCGGTGAAACTGAGTTCATCACAGAGAAAAACACTTGTCACCTCAGCTCACTAAACAAGTAAGATCTCACAAAGATTTGCAATGAATTGGATGCAGAAAATGCAGAATAAAAACAAAAAGAAAAGACAAGAAACTGAAAGATCTAGATGAAGTTTTTTTAAAAAAAAGAAAAAGAAAACAAATATGCATGAGACAAATGAAATAACACGGAAAAGAACACAAGAGAACTTCATCTAGAGTTGGGCGGTGACATAGTCACCTATGTTAGAGTATATTGACTTAGGAGTCAAGTGAGAGCACTTGATCATAGGTCATACTCATCGTTTAAGCTCAAAATGGGGTTACCATTTTTCGTTTAAGCATCTTGATGTATTCACATCTTGTTGAGTTGCTTTGACTCATGACTTGGAGTAAAGCTTCTCTAAGATGGAATAACATACCTTGGGTAGTGGTGTGGATCTTGCTCATGTGGTTGAACTTGTGTGGGTGCTCAAGGTTGATGTAGATCATCAAGAGTTGGGAGCACCACTTGGAGTTTGAGTTCATCTACCTACATGGGTTAGTCTTGCAAGGAAGAGCACTTGTGTATCCAAAATGACAATCATGAGACTCAACATAGAATTTGCCAAAGGATATGTTTGAATGGTTTTGTGCTTCCTTGTCTTCAACCACCATTGTGTAAAGACTTGGTGATGTAGAGATTGCTCAAGATGTGAGTGAGTTGCAATCCCATAGAATTGGATTCAACCAAGTACCTACACGGGTTAGATAACATGCAAGGTGCAAATATATCCAAGACATATGAATAGCATCATAAGAGAAATATCAAGGATTAGTCATAAGCTCATGTCTTGCATGTATCCAATGGAGTTCCTACTCCAAGTTCGAAGCATCAATAATGTTCAATTCACCTCTCAACCTGCAAAACACTTTCTCATCAAGTGGTTTAGTGAATATATCCGCCAATTGCTTATCGGTGCGAACATGCTTAAGGTTAATGTCCCCTTTGGCAACATGATCTCGAATGAAATGATGACGAACTTCAATATGCTTAGTTCGAGAGTGTTGCACAGGATTGTGAGCAATCTTAATAGCACTTTCATTGTCACATAGCAATGGAACATGTTTCACATAGATCCCATAATGTTTAAGAGTTTGGGTCATCCAAAGTAATTGAGCACAACATGAACCAGCGGCAATGTATTCCGCTTCGGCGGTGGATAAGGATACCGAGTTTTGTTTCTTGGAAGACCAAGACACAAGAGATCTACCAAGAAATTGACAAGTACCCAAAGTGGACTTTCTATCAACCTTGTCTCCGGCATAATCCGAGTCGGAATAGCCAACAAGATCAAAAGAGGACCTCTTAGGATACCAAATGCCAAAATTTGGTGTATGAATTAAGTATCTCACTATCCTTTTCACAGCCTTAAGATGACATTCTTTAGGAGCAGCTTGATATCATGCACACATGCACACACTTAGCATAATATCGGGACGTGAGGCACATAGATATAACAATGAACCGATCATAGAGTGATAAACTTTTTGGTCAACCGGTTCACCATCTTTGGTCAAATCAAGATGTCCACTAGTAGGCATGGGTGTAGGCATACCTTTGCATTCTTGCATATTGAACTTCTTGAATAAGTTTTTGGTGTACTTCATTTGAGAGACAAATGTACCTTCCTTAGTTTGCTTGATTTGCAAACTGAGAAAGAATTTGAGTTCACTCATCATAGACATCTCAAACTTCTCCGACATTAGCTTTCCAAACTTTTCACTAAAATGAGGGTTAGTAGAACCAAATATGATATCATCAACATAAATTTGGCACACAAATAGTTCTCCATTAACCCTTTTAGTAAAAAGAGTAGAATCAATTTTACCAATTTCAAAGCCTTTTTCAGTAAGGAACTTGGTCAAGCATTTATACCATGATCTAGGAGCTTGTTTAAGACCATAAAGGGCTTTGTGAAGTTTGTAAACATGATTAGGTTTCTTAGGATTAACAAAGCCGGGAGGTTGCTTAACATAAACTTCCTCCTCAATTTTGCCATTTAGAAAAGCACTTTTAATGTCCATTTGGTATAAGGTGATATTATGGTGATTAGCATAGGCAAGTAAGATGCGAATGGACTCAAGTCTAGCAACGGGAGCATATGTCTCACCATAGTCCATACCTTCAACTTGTGTATAACCTTGGGCGACGAGACGTGCTTTGTTGCGAACCACTTGTGCATCTTCATCTTGCTTGTTGCGAAACACCCATTTGGTACCAATGATGTTGTGGTTGTTGTCGGGCTTCTCGGCCAATGTCCACACTTGATTTCTCTCGAAGTTGTGTAGCTCTTCATGCATAGCGTTTATCCAATCCGGATCCTTCAGTGCTTCTTCAACCTTCATAGGTTCAATTTTGGAAATGAATGAGTAATGCTCACAGAAGTTAGCTAAACGAGTTTTAGAGCGAGTGATTCTCCCGGTTTGGATATCTTTGTAGATTTGCTCGACGGGATGATCTTTGGCAATTCTTGCTCGAACTCGTGAGAGCTTTTGCTTGGGTCGGGGTGGAACATCCTCTTCATCTTCTTCTTCTTCTTCTTGGCCTTCTTCTTCATTGTTGACGTTGTTGTTCTCTTGTCGTGGTGGAGAAGGAGGTTGTTGATGTTCATCTTGGTGTACTTCCTCGTTTTCTTCATCTTGACGTGTCCCACTTGTGGATGCTCCCGTATCAACTCTTGGTTCACCTTGACGTGATGTAGAAGCTTCCACTTGGACGGACGAGGTACTCTCCTTCATTTCCGTTGGACGAATCTTGCCAATGGACAAGTCTTGAATTGCTTCCGAAGGGTCTTTGTCTCCTACATCAATTGGCATTTGCTCTACTTGCGAGCCGTTAGATTCATCAAACTTCACATCCACCGTCTCTTCAACCTTTTGGGTGAAATTGTTGTAGACACGGTAAGTGTGAGAGTTTGAGCCATAACCAAGTAGAAAACCTTCATGCGACTTAGGAGCAAATTTAGAACGACGATGCTTATCAAGAATGTAGCACTTTGAGCCGAATACTCGAAAGTATCCAACTTGGGGTTTGTTACCAGTGAGGAGCTCGTATGCCGTCTTGCCGAGTAGCTTGTGAAGATACAAGTGATTTTTGCATGACAAGCTGTCTCAACCGCTTCCGCCCAAAAGTGCTTTGGCGTCTTGTACTCATCAAGCATCGTTCTTGCCATCTCGATAAGAGTCCGGTTCTTCCGCTCAACAACTCCATTTTGTTGAGGTGTGTACGTAGCCGAGAACTCGTGTGAAATCCCTTCTTCGTCAAGAAAGGTGTCCACATTTGTGTTCTTGAACTCCGTTCCGTTGTCACTCTGAACCTTCTTGATCTTCACTTCAAATTGATTTTGGGCCTTCCTAGCGAAGTTTTTGAAGATCTTTTGGACCTGCGATTTATCATCAAGAAATAACACCCACGTAAATCTTGAAAAATCATCAACTATAACTAGACCAAAAGAATTTCCACCGAGACTCTTGTAGGCGTTGGGACCAAAAAGATCCATATGAAGTATCTCGAGTGGCCTCCTTGTGGTCATGATGTTCTTCACGGGATGCCTTCCTCCAACCTGTTTACCTGCTTGACAAGCACTGCAAAGTCTATCCTTATCAAATATGACATCGTTAACTCCAAGGATATGATTTCCTTTAATAAGCTTGTCAAGGTTTCTCATGCCAACGTGACCTAGTCGTCTATGCCACAACCAACCTTTTGAGGATTTAGCAATAAAGCAAGTTTTAGGTTGAGCCTTTTTAGTGAAATCAACAATGTAAAGATCACCTCTACGTATACCGGTAAAGACCATTTTATGATTGTCTCTACGAAACACTTGGCAATCTACTTCGGTAGATAGGACATTGAAACTGAAATCAGCAAGTCTAGATACTGGAAGTAGATTGTATCCAAGAGATTCAACGAGCATGACATTTTGTATGGAGCTATCATGTGAGATGGCCACCTTACCAAGGCCAACCACCTTACCCTTTGAATTATCACCAAAGGTGACATATTTTCGAGGGCCGTCATTTTCAGCAAGCTCATTGAACATATCTTTGTCTCCGGTTATATGATCAGTACAACCACTATCAAGGACCCACTCCTTTCCTCCAGCCATGTAGCCGCAAAGATTTGCCATAAGTCCAAAATGTCTCATTGCATCATCAAGATCATAGTCACTATCATCATCTTCATCACAATATCCATGTTCAACATCATTTTGTGATTGATCAATTCCTAGAGAAGGTAATTCATTAGGTACATGATCATAAAAGTGGTTACCTTTATGAATTCTTATAGCTTCGGATATGATATCACTAATGATTCCAACATTTCCTTTAGCATGCATGAGATTGGTAAGCTCAAATATACAATCACCAAAACTAGGATCACTAGAGTTCATCTTACTCAAGGCAATAGATTTATGGAGAATTTTGTCTAAATTTTTCAAGGAATAATCGGGAAATCGTTCCTCAAGAAATTTCCATATGGTGTAGGCACATTTGAGAGTAGGCAAACTAGCAATCAAATTTTTGGGCAATCCTCTAATGATGAGCTCAACAGTTCTAAGATTGTGAATCATGTCAATATCTTCATCTAGGGTAGGGTGCAAAGGATCAATATGAGGTGCACAAGGACTAGCAATGCACTTGTTCAAATGATATTCATTGAAAATCTCAAGCATTTCATTTTTCCACTCATGAAAATACTCGGCATCAAGAATGGGCACTCTATGTCTAAGACTCCCTAAAGTAGACACATCCATCTTCCTCCAAAGGTGTTTAAACAAAGGCAATGGAGACCAAAGCTCTGATACCAATTGAGAGGATTGAGAAGAGGTGTCTAGAGGGGGGTGATTAGACACTAAGTGCAAAAAGTTGCAGTTTTTAATATTCTTAAGTTTAGGTGGAGTTTAGGCACAAGTTTAATGATCACAATACTTATCAAGCAAGCATGCAAAGGGTATATGAGCAGCGGAAAGTAAAGCATGCAACTTGCAAGAATGTAAAGGGAAGGGTTTGGAGAATTCAAACGCAATTGGAGACACGGATGTTTTTGGCGTGGTTCGGATAGGTGGTGCTATCCTACATCCACGTTGATGGAAACTTCAACCCACGAAGGGTAACGGTTGCGCGAGTCCACGGAGGGCTCCACCCACGAAGGGTCCACGAAGAAGCAACCTTGTCTATCCCACCATGGCCATCGCCCACGAAGGACTTGCCTCACTAGCGGTAGATCTTCACGAAGTAGGCGATCTCCTTGCCCTTACAAACTCCTTGGTTCAACTCCACAATCTTGTCGGAGGCTCCCAAGTGACACCTAGCCAATCTAGGAGACACCACTCTCCAAGAAGTAACAAATGGTGTGTTGATGATGAACTCCTTGCTCTTGTGCTTCAAATGATAGTCTCCCCAACACTCAACTCTCTCTCACAGGATTTGGATTTGGTGGAAAGAAGATTTGAGTGGAAAGCAACTTGGGGAAGGCTAGAGATCAAGATTCATATGGTAGGAATGGAATATCTTGAGCTCAACACAAGGGTAGGTGGTTCTCTCTCGGAACATGTGAGTTGGAAGTGTAGATGTGTTCTGATGGCTCTCTCCACGAGTGAAGAGGAGGTGGAGGGGTATATATAGCCTCCACACGAAATCCAACCGTTACACACAATTTACCAATCTCGGTGGGACCGAATCAACAAACTCGGTCGGACCGATTTAGTAAACCTAGTGACCGTTAGTGATTTTTGGTGGGACTGACATGCAACTCGGTAGGACCGGTATGGTTAGGGTTAGGGCATAACGTAATCTCGGTGTGACCGATTACACAAACTCGGTGGGACCGATTTTGGTAATAAGCTAACCAGAGAGTTGGTCAGGCAAACTCGGTGAGACCGATTACACAAACTCGGTGGGACCGATTTGGTAATAAGCTAACCAGAGGATTTGCATTGTAATCTCGGTAGTACCGATTGCTCAAACTCGGTGAGACCGATTGTGGCAATGGACATACACAGTGAGATTGCAATCCCATCTCGGTGAGACCGAGATCCCTATCGGTGATACCAATTTGCTAGGGTTTGTGGCAGTGGCTATGACATGTGAAACTCGGTGGCGCCGGATTGAAAGAATCGGTAGGTCCGAGTTTGACTTTAGGTTTAGGTCATATGTGGAAGTGGGAAAGTAGCTGAGGGTTTTGGAGCATATCACTAAGCACATGAAGCAAGAGGCTCATTAAGCAACACCTCATCCCTCCTTGATAGTATTGGCTTTTCCTATAGACTCAATGTGATCTTGGATCACTAAAATGTAAAATGAAGAGTCTTGAGCTTGAAGCTTTTGCCAATCCTTTGTCCTTAGCATCTTGAAGGAGTTCCCACATCCTTTAGTCCATGCCATTCCATTATTGAACTTATCTGAAACATATTAGATAAAAATGTTAGTCCAACAAGAGATATGTTGACATTAATTACCAAAACCACCTAGGGAGCACTTGTGCTTTCATCGACATGCGGCGATGTGGTTCGTGCCAACAGTAAATATGCACAACTTGATTCGTACTGATATCTAGACTGAGCCATGTATCCCGCTGCTATAGCATGACCCTCTTTTGTTGGATATTATGTACTGTTGTTAGTTTGAAGCACTCCTCTGGTTTGAAGGATAGATACCTTTCTGGGATCAAGTGCATCCTAACTCACCTGCGTAGGATGTACTGATAATGATGATGGAGATGCTGTGTATAAGCCATAGGGAAAAGCATGGCTAATGTGTTTCTTAGCAGAGAGTGCTATCCGAGCCACATGCAAGCATTGGGATCTGTTCCACCCCCTTTCCCTCTTTGAATTTTCATCATTTTTATGTCTAAATTTTATATCCTCTTTGAGATGATCTTGGACCACTTTTGCACGTGAATAGGCATTAGGCCCAGCCCTTAGGCTGGCACGCCTTACCCCGCGTCAGTGTTCGGGCCGTGTGCCAAAGGTTCTGAGCCCACGAAAGGTACGCAACGTTTGTTCGGTTCCATGCATGGTGAAGGTGCATGCGTTTTTTCCTCGTTTGTTTTCTGGTGGAGTTGGATCGTTTGCATATCTTTGCCTCTCCATTTGAATCTTAGTTAATCCTTTTCTTGGAAATATATCCTAATTACTTCAGCTCAGCACCTCTAAGGGAGTCCTGGATTAGGGGGTGTTCGGATAGCCGGACTATACCTTCAGCCGGACTCCTGGACTATGAAGATACAAGATTGAAGACTCCGTCCCGTGTCTGGATGGGACTTTCCTTGGCGTGGAAGGCAAGCTTGGCGATGCGGATATTCAAGATCTCCTACCATTGTAACCGACTTTGTGTAACCCTAACCCTCTCCGGTGTCTATATAAACCGGAGGGTTTTAGTCCGTAGGACAACTCCAACATACAACAATCATACCATAGGCTAGCTTCTAGGGTTTAGCCTCCTTGATCTCGTGGTAGATCTACTCTTGTACTACCCATATCATCAATATTAATCAAGCAGGACGTAGGGTTTTACCTCCATCAAGAGGGCCCGAACCTGGGTAAAACTTCGTGTCCCTTGTCTCTTGTTACCATCCGCCTAGATGCACAGTTCGGGACCCCCTACCCGAGATCCGCCGGTTTTGACACCGACATTGGTGCTTTCATTGAGAGTTCCTCTGTGTCATCACTTTTAGGCCCGATGGCTCCTTTGATCATCAACAACAATGCGGTCCAGGGTGAGACTTTTCTCCCCGGACAGATCTCCGTCTTCGGCGGCTTCGCACTGCGGGCCAATTCGCTTGGCCACTTGGAGCAGATCGAAAGCTATGCCCCTGGCCATCAGGTCAGGTTTGGAAGTCTAAACTACACGGCGGACATCCGCGGGGACTTGATCTTCGACGGATTCGAGCCACAGCCGAGCGCGCCGCATTATCTCGATGGGCATGATCTAGCTCTGCCGCCGAACAGTGCCCTGGAGGCCGCACACGCACCGGTTCCGACCCTCAGTTCGGAGCCTACTACGCCGATCGAGGATGAGCGGTTGGACGCCACCTCGGGGGCTGCGATCTCGAAGGCGATCGAGCCGAACACCAGCCCAGCACTCCGCATGGCCCGTGACTCCGAGGAGCCAGATTCCTCTCCGGACTCCGAGCCCCCCGCGCCCCTGCTGATCGAATCCGATTGGGCGCCGATAATGGAGTTCACCGCCACGGACATCTTTCAGCACTCGCCCTTCGGCGACATCCTGAATTCGCTAAAGTCTCTCTCTTTATTAGGAGAGCCCTGGCCGGACTACGGTCAGCAAGGTTGGGATACGGACGATGAAGAAATTCAAAGCCCACCCACCACCCACTTCGTAGCCACTGTCGACGACTTAACCGACATGCTCGACTTTGACTCCGAAGACATCGACGGTATGGACGACGATGCAGGAGATGACCAAGAACCAGCACCTGTAGGGCACTGGAAGGCCACCCCGTCATATGACATATACATGGTGGACGCTCCAAAAGATGGAGATGGCGATGGAACAGCGGAGGATGACCCCTCCAAGAAACAGACCAGGCGCCAGTGTCAGCGGCGCCGCTCTAAATCCCGCCAAAGCAAAAACGATGATTCCGGCATGGGAGATAATAACACTCCGGATAACGCCGAAGAACACCCCCTCCAGCAAGATTCAGCACAGGAGGATGGAGAAGCCAGCCCTCATGAGAGAGCGGTAGAAAGAAAGGTCGAGGATGATAATTACATGCCTCCCTCCGAAGACAAGGCAAGCCTCGATGACGACGAATTCATCGTGCCAGAGGATCTCGCCGAACAAGAGCGTTTTAAACGCGGGCTTATAGCCACGGCAAGCAGCCTCAAGAAAAAGCAGCAACAGCTTAGAGCTGATCAAGATTTGCTAGCTGACAGATGGACTGAAGTCCTTGCGGCCGAAGAGTATGAACTCGAACGCCCCTCCAAGAGCTACCCAAAGCGCAGGCTGCTACCCCGATTAGAGGAGGAAGCACCTACATCACCAGCGCATGTCATGGCCGACCGGCCACCTCGTGGCCGGGAAAGAGAAGCCTCTAGGCCCTCCACTCAAGCCGTGCCCCGGCGCCGCTCAAAGCATACTAAGGCACGGGAAAATGCGCCAGACCTGCGAGACATACTGGAGGACAAGGCAAGGCAAACAAGATCGATCTACGGATCGCGAGGGCGCCCCACGGCACGTGACGGTGATCGTCACTCCGGATACAATAAATCCGGCCGGGCCGAACACAACCAACAGAGCTCCTTTGAGCTGCGTCGTGATATAGCCCAGTACAGAGGCGCCGCACACCCACTATGCTTCACAGATGAAGTAATGGATCATAAAATCCCTGAGGGCTTCAAACCCGTAAACATAGAATCATACGATGGCACAACAGATCCTGCGGTATGGATCAAGGATTATCTCCTTCATATCCACATGGCCCGCGGCGATGATCTACACGCCATCAAATACCTCCCACTCAAACTTAAGGGACCGGCCCAGCATTGGCTTAACAGCTTGCCAGCAGACTCAATCGGTTCTTGGGAGGACCTGGAAGCCGCATTCCTCAACAACTTCCAGGGCACTTATGTGCGACCACCGGACGCGGATGACCTAAGCCACATAATTCAGCAGCCAGAGGAATCGGCCAGGCAATTCTGGACACGGTTCCTAACAAAGAAAAACCAAATAGTCGACTGTCCGGACGCAGAGGCCCTAGCGGCCTTCAAGCATAATATCCGCGACGAGTGGCTTGCCCGGCACCTGGGACAGGAAAAGCCGAAATCTATGGCAGCCCTCACGACATTCATGACCCGCTTTTGCATAGGAGAAGATAGCTGGCTAGCTCGCAGCAACAACTTAACCAAGAACCTTGGTAATTCGGATACCAAGGACAAAAGTGGCAGGTCGCATCGGAACAAACAAAAACACCGCGTCAACAGCGACAGCAACGAAGATACGGCAGTCAATGCCGGATTCCGAGGCTACAAATCCGGTCAGCGGAAAAAGCCATTCAAAAGAAATACTCAGGGCCCGTCCAGTTTGGACCGAATACTCGACCGCTTGTGCCAGATACATGGCACCCCCGAAAAGCCAGCCAATCACACCAACAAGAATTGTTGGGTGTTCAAGCAGGCAGGCAAGTTAAATGCCGAAAACAGAGACAAGCGGATGCATAGCGATGACGAGGAGGAGCCCAGGCCGCCGAACAATAGTGGACAGAAGGGTTTTCCCCCACAAGTGCGAACGGTGAACATGATATACGCAACCCACATTCCCAAGAGGGAGCGGAAGCGTGCGCTACGGGACGTATATGCGATGGAGCCAGTCGCCCCAAAGTTCAACCCATGGTCCTCTTACCCGATCACCTTTGATCGAAGGGACCACCCCACTAGCATCCGTCATGGCGGGTTCGCCGCATTGGTTGTAGACCCAATTATTGACGGATTTCATCTCACAAGAGTCCTCATGGACGGCGGCAGCAGCCTGAACCTGCTTTACCAGGATACAGTGCGGAAAATGGGCATAGATCCCTCGAGGATCAAGCCCACCAAAACGACCTTTAAAGGCGTCATACCAGGTGTAGAAGCCAATTGTACAGGCTCAGTTACACTTGAAGTGGTCTTCGGATCCCCGGATAATTTCCGAAGCGAGGAGTTAATCTTCGACATAGTCCCGTTTCGTAGTGGCTATCACGCACTGCTCGGGCGAACCGCATTCGCAAAGTTCAATGCGGTACCGCACTACGCATACCTCAAGCTCAAGATGCCAGGCCCTCGAAGAGTAATCACGGTCAATGGGAACACCGAACGCTCCCTCAGAACGGAGGAGCACACGGCAGCGCTCGCCGCAGAAGTACAAAGCAGCCTCTCTAGGCAGATCTCCAGTCCGGCCTTCGAAAAGCCGGACACTGTCAAGCGCGCCCGGAGTAACCTACAACAAGACCGCCTGGCACATTCCGAGCTAGCGTAGCAATGCGGCCCCAACCCTAGCCCTCGCGGTATAGCGAAACCAGTGCTTCGCGTACATAACTACGCTCTTGAAATACCATGGGCACAGGGGGAGGGACACTATCGCGGCACGCCCAAAATACGGCTTAAACCGCACCAGGGGCTGCCGGATTCTTTTTTAATTTTTTCTTACTTTGAGGACTCCATACTTCGGACGGCCTGTTCGGCAATTCAAATGCCGCACAAACGATGCAAGATCCAGGAAAGCAGACAAGCCATGCCGCACTATGGAACTCCCAGGTGGTCTCTTTTACGAGCAGTATACCTGTTTTGAATACAATTCCGCGGCCTTCCCTTGGCCAGGACATGTCAAATAGTCCAATTTCTTTTGCTTATCGCACTATTTGTATCATTCTGCTTTGATAGCAACCTTTCTATAAATAATGCATAGCTTTTGTCTATTTTTTGCATTACCCTCTTTTTATACTTATGTTTATTATAACATGTTGCACCCGTACACTGTGGTATGGCAAATACGCCAGGGGCTTCAGTACCCCTCAATATGGTGTGAGAAGTCCGAACACTTTCACAAGTGCGGCACCTCGAACTTATAGCACTATATGCATCGGCTCTGAATCATGATTCGGGTCAATAGTTGGGTTTGCCCGGCTCCTATGTTTTGGTGCCTTACGTTCCGCTATATCGGCTAAGGTAGCACTAGGAGAACTACTGCGATTGTGCCCCAGTTGAGCTGGGCTGAGCACCTCAGTAGAGAAAGCTAAAACTGACTGTCATGATGAGGCGAGAGACCGGTCGCTGTTCGAGAGGTTTTTCGAGTCCTTAAAGACTTATGCCGCTTAGAGCGAGGAACCGGCTTTGTCCGGCCAAGGCGTGGATAGCGCCCCGAACTCGGTCTTCCGAATACTAGGGGCTTCGCCGAAATTTAAAATTATAGAGTTCTATGGCTAAGTGAGAGTGTTCAAGCATTATAGTCCGATTGCCTTGTTCGTTGTGCTGAGCGCCTCCCTCGAAGGACCCAAACATGGGGAAAAGAGCGCTCAGGTTTATCCCGAACACCCCAGCACTAGTGGCATGGGGGCAGAAGCCGACGACTGGCCATCTCTCAATTTTTTGATAAACGGCCGCACAGAAAGTAATATTTTAAATTCAACAAGCATTGCTTAGCGCATATGAACAAGTTTTCAGTGCACAGGATAACACAAGCGAGTTCATTCAAATATTACATCCTTGGTACATTCATCTGCCATATGGCGGGCACCCGCCAGAACATCCTTATAATAGTTCTCGGGCTTGCGATGCTCCTTCCCCGGCGGCGGCCCATCCCTCACAAGCTTCTCACCGTCCAGCTTACCCCAGTGCACCTTTGCACGGGCAAGGGCCCTACGGGCACCTTCGATGCAGACGGAGCGCTTGATAACCTCGAGCCTTGGACAGGCCTCCACCAGCCGCCGCACCAGTCGAAGTAGCTCCCAGGCAGGGCCTCTCCAGGCCACAGCCGAACTATGAAGCCCTTCATGGCCTGTTCGGCCGCCTTGTGGAGCTCGACCAGCTGCTTCAGCTGGTCGCTCAAGGGCACAGGGTGTCCGGCCTCAGCGTACTAAGACCAGAACACCTTCTCCGTCGGGCTGCCCTCTTCGGCTCGGTAGAATGCGGCGGCATCTGATACACTGCGGGGAAGATCTGCGAATGCCCCTAGAGAACTCCGGATTCGGGTAAGTAACAAGTAGTTTACTTTTATATGTCTACTTTGCATAAAGAATGCCTTACCCGCCGCTATCTTTTTCACCGCCTCCAACTCCTGGAGGGCCTTCTGGGATTCGGCCTTGGCAGACTTGGTAGTTTCAAGGGCCGCCGCGAGCTCGGACGCTCGCATCTTCGAGTCAAGCTCCAAACTCTCATGTTTTTTCATGAGAGCCTAAAGCTCTTGCTGCACCTCGCCGACCTGGGCCTCAAATTTCTCTCGCTCGGTGCGCTCCGTGGCCACTCTCTTTTCGGCCTCGAACAGCGCCTGCTTGAGGGTCGCCACCTTAGACGTGGCCTCTACAATAAGCAGTACAATCTTGTCATTTTTTGCAATTGCATCTCTTTTATATATTTTTCTATAAGGTATCTCTTACCATCCATCTCCTCGAGCTGCGGCTTGGCAAGGCCGAGCTCTTGCTCAGTCCGCTCGAGGCCCTGCTTCAGGGTACCCACCTCTGCAGTCAGTACGGTGGTGGCTAGCAGCGAAGCCTGCATACGCATATTGACTCTTTTTTGTTAGACTCCTGCGAAATTTAATAGATCCTCTATTTGGCTTTTCTTTCCGAATGCCAAACAGAGCATCAGGGGCTACTGTCTATGCGGTAATATTTTTACATATTTTACTTACCTCGAAGCTTGTTAGAAGGCTGGCACAAGCTTCAGTCAGTCCGCTCTTGGCGGACTGAACCTTCTGGATCACCGCACTCATAATAGTGTGGTGATCCTCGTCGATGGAGGCGCCCTTAAGCACCTCCAGTAGATTGTCCGGCGCCCCCGGTTGGACGGAGGCCGCTGGCTCAGTAGGCTTACTCCTCTTAGAAGGAGGTCGCCTGCCGCATTCCAGAACCGTTGAGAATTCT
>NW_021303008.1:0-855 GCF_002162155.2 Triticum dicoccoides
GGAGAACATCATCAAGAACCTTCTTGACATTTGTGTAGTCTACGTTCGACTGACGGTCCGGGTCGAAATACGTGGCCATGGAATATTTGGGGCTTAGGAGGATGAGTAGGGGAATCGAGGGTGCGGGGGGTCGGCGGCGGCGGCCGGTGGACTGGGGGGGTGCTCGGCAGCGAGGGGGGCCGGATCTGGCGAGGTGGGATAGCGATCGAGATGGAGGGGGATCGAGATCGAGTGTCCATGAAATTTAAAAATATTCATGATAGTTCAAAAAGTACCCATGAAATACAATCGAGAAATGAAGGCTACGATTTAAATACAATCGATCTTAGCTAGCTATCTGTTCACAATCTTCTTGCCCTTCTTTTTCGCAAATGGAGTTCTTCTGTGGAACAGACGTCCTTTAGGTAGGGTGGTCCTGCTTCTTCTTGTGGTGTATGCTACTACTTCATCATCGTCGTCATGTTCGATCCTCGGGTCGCCGTACTTGTCGAAGTCTTGCTCATTGGCTACTCCATCCATTCCGATGATCTTCCTTTTGCCTCTCCTCACGACAACACGACTGGGCTTTGGCGGGTCGGTAATGAAGAAGCATTGGTCCACTTGGGAAGCCAGTACCCATGGCTCATTTTTCGCGGTGACGTTTGCGCCCGCGGTCTTGGATTTGGCTTCGGGTATAACCATGGTGGTGAAATACCGGTCTTCTTTTATGACGTTCTTGGCCCATCTGACACGGAACATCGGGACCTTCTCTCCAGCGTAGCTCAGCTCCCAGATCTCCTCGATCCTTCCGTAGTATCTGTCCTTGTCGTTACCGGTGTAGGATTCCATCGTTACCCCGGAGTTCTGATAACCATC
>NW_021303009.1:0-1666 GCF_002162155.2 Triticum dicoccoides
AGTAACAGTCCATGACACGGGTCAGAATCGACAAAAACCGCGAGTGTTGATAACCAACCCGTAAGCGCACCCAGGGGTTCGTTAATCGTGGAAATCACTCCGGGGGCCCAAACAAGTGAGTAAGTCCATGATACGGGCCAGAATCAGCCAAAACTATGAGTATTGATGACCGACACGTAAGCGCGCCTTGGGGTTCAACAACTATGGAAATCACTTCGGGACCTAAAAACAGTGAGTAATAGTCCACAAAACACGTTAGAATTGGCCAAAATTGTGAGTGTTGCTGACCGACACGTAAACACAACCCGGGGTCATTTCGGGACCCCCATAACTAAGTAATAGTCCAAGAAACGGGCCAGAATCGTCCCAAACTGCGATTGTTGATGACCTACACTTAAGCGCACCTTGGGGTTCAACAACCATGGAAATCGCTTTGGGGCCCCAAAACGGTGAGTAACAGTCCACGAAACGGGTCAGAATTGACAAAAACCGCGAGTGTTGATAAGCAACCCGTAAGCGCACCCAGGGGTTCGTTAATCGTGGAAATCACTCCGGGGACCCAAAAAAGTGAGTAATAGTCCACGAAACGGGCCAGAATCGGCCAAAACTGTGAGTGTTGATGACCGACACGTAAACGCACGTCGGGGTTCGTTAATCGTGGAAATCACTCCGGGACCCCAAAACAGTGAGTAATAGTATACAAAAAAGGCTAGAATCGGACAAAAGTGTAACTGTTGATGACCGAAACGTAAACGCACCCCGCGGTTCGTTAATCGTTGAAATCACTTCGATACCCCAAAACAGTGCGTAATACTCCACGAAACGGGCCAGAATCGGCCAAAACTGCGAGTGTTGATGAGCGACACATAAATGCACCCCGGTGTTCATCAATCATGGAAATCACACCGAGACCCAAAAACAGAGTAATAGTCCAAGAAACGGGCCAGAATCGGCCAAAACTGTGAGTGTTGATGACCGACACGTAAATGCACCCCGTGGTACGTTAATCGTGGAAATCACTCCGGGGGCCCAAAAAAGTGAGTAATAGTCCATGATACGGGCCAGAATCAGCCAAAACTATGAGTTTTGATGACCGACACGTAAGCGTGCCTTGGGGTTCAACAACTATGGAAATCACTTCGGGACCTGAAAACGGTGAGTAATAGTCCACAAAACACGTTAGACTTGGCCAAAATTGTGAGTGCTGCTGACCGACACGTAAACACAACCCGGGGTTCGTAAATCGTGGAAATCATTTCGGGACCCCGATAACTAAGTAATAGTCCAAGAAACAGGCCAGAATCGGCCCAAACTGTGATTGTTGATGACCTACACTTAAGCGCACCTTGGGGTTCAACAACCATGGAAATCGCTTTGGGCCCCCAAAATGGTGAGTAACAGTCCATGACACGGGTCAGAATCGACAAAAACCGCGAGTGTTGATAACCAACCCGTAAGCGCACCCAGGGGTTCGTTAATCGTGGAAATCACTCCGGGGGCCCAAACAAGTGAGTAAGTCCATGATACGGTCCAGAATCAGCCAAAACTATGAGTATTGATGACCGACACGTAAGCGTGCCTTGGGGTTCAACAACTATGGAAATCACTTCGGGACCTAAAAACAGTGAGTAATAGTCCACAAAACACGTTAGAATTGGCCAAAATT
>NW_021303010.1:0-1404 GCF_002162155.2 Triticum dicoccoides
TCATATCATAGATATTTTATCCTCTTGTCACGACGATCTTTCAACTTCACCCTGAAATTACTTGAACCTTTCAATAATTCAGACTCATGATTCATCAAGTAAATGTACTCAACATCCACTCAAATTATCTGTGAAGTAAGAACATAACAATATCCACTACATGCCTCAGCACTCATTGGACTGTACACATCAAAATGTATTACTTCCAACAAGTTGCTATCTTGTTCCATCTTACTGAAAACGAGGCTTTTCAGTCATCTTGCCCGTGTGGTATGATTTGCATGTCCCAAGTGATTCAAAATCAAGTGAGTCAAAACGGTCCATTTGCATGGAGTTTCTTCATGCATATACACCAATAGACATGGTTCGCATGTCTCAAACTTTTCAAAAACGAGTGAGCCCAAAGATCCATCAATATGGAGCTTCTTCATGCGTTTTATACCGATATGACTTATGTGGCAGTGCCACAAGTAGGTGGTACTATCATTACTATCTTTTGGCATGAACATGTGTATCACTACGATCGAGATTTAATAAACCATTCATTTTAGGTGTAAGACCATTGAAGGTATTATTCAAATAAACAGAGTAACCATTATTCTCCTTAAATGAATAACCGTATTGCGATAGACGTAATCCAATCATGTCTATGCTCAACGCAAACACCAAATAACAATTATTTTAGGTTTAACACCAATCTCTTTGGTAGAGGGAGCGTGCGATGCTTGATTATATCAAGCTTGGAAAAACTTCCAACACATATCGTCAGCTCACCTTTAGCTAGTCTCCGTTTATTCCGTAGCCTTTTGTTTCGAGTTACTAACACTTAGCAACCGAACCGGTATCTAATACCCTGGTGCTACTAGGAGTACTAGCAAAGTACACATTAACACAATGTATATCCAATATACTTCTATCGACCTTGCCAGCCTTCTTTTCTACCAAGTATCTAGGGTAATTCTGCTCTAGTGGTTGTTCCCCTTATTACAGAAGCACTTAGTCTCGGGTTTGGGTTTTACCTTGGGTTTCTTCACTAGAGCAGCAGCTGATTTGCCGTTTCATGAAGTATCCCTTCTTGCCCTTGCCCTTCTTGAAACTAGTGGTTTCACCAACCATCAACAATTGATGCTCCTTCTTGATTTCTACTTTCGCGGTGTCAAACATTGCGAATACCTCAAGGATCATCATATCTATCCCTGATATGTTATAGTTCATCACGAAGCTCTAACAGCTTGGTGGCAATGACTTTGGAGAACCATCACTGTCTTATCTGGAAGATCAACTCCCACTCGATTCAAATGATTGTTGTACTCAGACAATCTGAGCACAAGCTCAACAATTGAGCTTTTCTCCTTAGTTTGCAGGTTAAGAAAGTCATCGGAGGTCTTATACCTCTTGACATGG
>NW_021303011.1:0-1668 GCF_002162155.2 Triticum dicoccoides
ACTTACATCAGAACTAACTACATATGCATCATTATCAACAAAGGGGATGGTGGGGTTTAACTGCAGCAAGCCAGCTTTGACTCGGTGGCTATCCTGAACTACGACTGCAAGTAACTCTTTTGAGGTGGCGCACACGAGTCCACATATTCACCATATCAATACACCACTATGGATCCGCTCCCGTCTCCCTACGAGAATGCCATCCATAGCACTCACGCTTATCTTGCGTATTTTAGGGTATCCACTTTCACTTGTCTATGAACTGTACAAGGGGTCCAAGTTTCCATATCCGAGGAATCCGGCTATTCGAATAGATAATGATAACCCTGCAGGGGTGTACTTCTTCACACACGCTCCCGCCACTTATCGCCCTGTACACGTCATGTACCTCGGCAACCTTCAAGCGGAAGCCGGGCGAGGGAGTCGGCCACGACCTGACTAACCAAGCAAGTCTCTCGTCCAGGTTTATCGCCTATTCGGGTTCCATCCGCAAGGAGATCCGGCCGGGGTGTCGCTCACAGCCCCAAACGATGTGAGCAGGGTTCCCAAGCCCACCATCCGGGTGCTACTTGGTACACCAGGCCACTGTGCCTAGTCTGTCCCAAGCCCACCTGTACCGAGTGCCACTTGGTAGACTACTAACACTACCTACAAACACCAGAAACTAGTTGCAACTCCTGGACAGAGATCATGTTGATTAATAAGTCGAGAGGGGTCGAGTTACCGGAACCCGATGTGTGGTAGTAACTGTTCATGGATCACAAACACAGAACTCAGTTCCTGAGGACGGCTGCAATGAGACAACCCACCATGTACTCCTACATGGCCTCTCACCGCTACCTTTACCAAATCGTGTTCACACACTTAGCTCTCAATGATAGGACATGTTCACACACCTCTGATTCATCCCCGATGAATCAGACCTGACTCAACTCTAAGCAGTAGCAGGCATGACAAACAAGCATGAATGAGTAGGCACAACAGGGCTCAAACAACTCCTACTCATGCTAGTGGGTTTCATCTATTTACTGTGGCAATGACAGGTCATGCAGAGGATAAAGGGGTTCAGCTACCGCAACAAGTAACAAATATGTCGTTGTTATCCTAATGCAGTAAAAGAGAGCAGGAGCGAGAGAGTGGGACTTTATCGGAATGAACAAGGGGGTTTTGCTTGCCTGGCACTTCTGAAGATAGTATAGCTCTTCATCGGTGTCATCGAACTCATCGTCCGGACCACGTCTATCGAGAGGGGGCAAGTTCCGGCAACACAGAAGGAAACATAATCAATGCAATGCACAATATGATGCATGCTCATGACATGGCAATATGAATGTGTTTTGGGCTAATGCACCTAGCTATGATTTAAATGAAGTTGGTTTGAATACATGATTCAAATTCCAACTCCATATATGATTATTTAAATGCCCTTTAATTGATTTGTGCTAAACAGCAGCTATAAGTTGTTCTAACATGCATGAAAATGGTACAGATGGATAGATTGGATTTTTCTGATAATTTTTCATATATAAATTATTTAATTTGGAGTTACGGTTGAATTTCTATGAATTTTAGAAGTTTTAGGCATTTTCTGAAATTTCCTGAATAATAATAAATCCAGTAAATGATTTATTGCGTAAGCACTGCGTCACTGTGACATCAGCAAGTCAA
>NW_021303012.1:0-981 GCF_002162155.2 Triticum dicoccoides
AGGACTCCGGTACTCAAAGCGTGACATTTCCCCGAAGGGACAGACACATGAACAAAGAAGGACACATGCCGGCCAGCCTAAGTGTTCCAGAGCAGTAGCAAGCTACCATGGCTCAGCGGTAACACTAGGAGACATTTCCCGGTAAGAGAGGCTACTAAAGATAAACAACTAGATAGTCAGATCCCACACATACCAAGCATTTCAATCATACACACAATATGCTCGATATGTGCAAATACAACGAAGCATCACAACATGACTCTATGACACAAGTACTTTATTTAAGGCTCAGGGAGCCATACATAACATACACAAAGGTACGGGTCTCACGACCCAACATTCAAGTCATACAGTCATACAAACCAGCAGCGGAAGTAACTTGTCTGAGTACAGAAAACTAGTAAAATAAAAGAGGCTTGGAAAGCCTAGCTATACTACGTGGTCCTTCACAAGCTCAGGGTCACCACCTGGGCCTTTAGCCTACTCGTTGATGCCAATGTCTACATAGAACCCATCAGAAGGGGTTGCAGCGTCTTCTGTAAAAATGTAAATTATAGCAACATGAGTACAAAGGTACTCAGCAAGACTTACATCAGATCCTACATACATGCATATTATCAAGAAGGGTTGGTGGAGTTATTGCAGCAAGCCAGCTTTGACTTTTGGCTAGACTATCCTACGATACTCCAACTTGAAAAGGTTTTGCGCACACGAGTCCACTACTCACCAACTCAATACACTACCGAGGATCCGCCTCCGTCTTCCTACGGAAGAGCCATCCTCGGCACTCACACTTATCTTGAGGCTTTTAGCAGTTTCCATTTACTTGTCTATGAACTGTATAGGCAACCAAGTAGTCCTTTACCGCGGACGCGGCTATTCGAATAGGTTATGATAACCCTGCAGGGGTGTACTTCTTCATACACGCTCTCACCACTTACCGTCGTTTACACGACATGTACTCGGCAACCTTCAAGCGGA
>NW_021303013.1:0-1269 GCF_002162155.2 Triticum dicoccoides
GTCGGCTTCAATGAAACAACCCACCATGTACTCCTACATGGCCTCTCATCGATACCTTTACCAAATCGTGTTCACCACACCACTCTCATTACCGACATAATCATTTCACTCTAGCCCATCACCCAGATGAACCAGACCTGACACGACTCTAAGCATAGCAGGCATAGCAAGGTAGGAACAACACATACATATGGCTCAATCAACTCCTACACATGCTAGTGAGTTTCATCTAGTTACTGTGGCAATGACAGGTCATGCAGAGGAAATGGGTTCAACTACCGTAGCACACAGCAGTTTGAATCGCGTTGTCTTAATGCAGTAAAAGAGAGCAGGAGCGAGAACATGGGATTGTATCGATATGATCAAATGGTTGGTTGCTTGCCTGATGGTTTGATGCACTGATACGGTTCTTCGTTAGGGTAATCACGGTACTCCTCGGAGACAGAACCTGCCGTAGAGAGCACCGATACACAAACATTACCAAACAGTATGCAACAATATGATGCATGCATGAGACATGGCAAAATGAGTGTATTGGGCTAATGCAACTAAAACCAGAAGGGTTTGAACAAATTTGAATCAAGGATTCAAATTTCAAATTCAAATATGGCCCTTTAAAGTGCTTTTCCTTGTTCTGCTTAAAACATCAATTTAACTTGTTTGATCATGCATGAAAATAGTACAGATGGATAGATTGGATTTTTCTGATCATTTTTCATATATAATTTGTGCAATTTGGAGTTACAGAATAAAAGTTATGAATTTTTGAAGTTTAAATAATATTCTGGAATTTCCTGATTTAAATTAAATCCAGAAATTATAGTTATTGCGCCAGCATGACGTCAGCATGACGTCAGTGGTCAACTGCGGCTGGCTGGAGTCAAACCTGACGTGTGGGGCCCACACGTCAGTGACAGGGGGGTTAAACAGGGTTAAATTAATTCTAATTACTAATTAGTGGCGCTGGGGCCCACTGGTCAGTGTCAGGGGTTAACTAACAGTGGTTAGCGCTAATCTAACCATCTGACCGACAGGGCCCACGCGTCAGTGACCCTCGGGGTCAAACCCCAGGTCGGACAAGTCAAACCCCACCGGCGACATGACGCCGGCGAGGCCCGAGACGGCGGCGAAAGTGCTTTTTGCCATTCCGGCAACCAAATGGACGGCGGAAGGCATCTACGTGTTGCTGAGGTTGAGCCGCGACTATTGGTGGTGGTGGTTGGGCTCGGGGTGGCCGGAGTTGACGGCGGCGAGCTCGGCTGCGGCTGC
>NW_021303014.1:0-1921 GCF_002162155.2 Triticum dicoccoides
CAAAACTCGTGACTCAGATATTCATCTCTATGATCATATCATAGATCCTCTTATCACGACGATCTTCCAACTTCACACTGAAATTACTTGAACCTTTCAATAATTCAGACTCGTTATTCATCAAGTAAATATACTCAACATCTACTCAAATCATCTATGAAGTAAGAACATAACGATATTCACTGCTTGCCTCAGCACTCATTGGACTGCACACATCAAAATGTGTTGCTTCCAACAAGTTGCTATCTTGTTCCATTTTACTGAAACCGAGGCTTTTCAGTCATCTTGCCTATGTGGTATGATTTGCATATCTCAAGTGATCCAAAATCAAGTGAGTCCAAACGATCCATCTGCATGGAGTTTCTTCATGCGTATACACCAATAGACATGGTTCGCATGTCTCAAACTTTTCAAAAATGAGTGAGTCCAAAGATCTATCAACATGGAGCTTCTTCATGTGTTTTATACCATTATGACTTACATGGCAGTGCCACAAGTAAGTGGTACTATCATTACTATCTTATGTCTTTTGGCATGAAAATATGTATCACTACGATCGAGATTCAATAAACCATTCCTTTAGGTGCAAGACCATTGAAGGTTTTATTCAAATAAATAGAGTAACCATTATTCTCCTTAAATGAATAACCGTATTGCGATAGACATAATCCAATCATGTCTATGCTCAACGCAAGCACCAAATGACAGTTATTCAAGTTTAATACTAATCTTGATGGTAGAGGGAGCGTGCGATGTTTGATCACATCAAACTTGGAAATGCTTCCAACACATATCGTCGGCTCACCTTTAGCTAGTCTCCGTTTATTCCGTAGCTCTTTATTTCGAGTTACTAACACTTAGCAACCGAACCGGTATCTTATACCCTGGTGCTACTGGGAGTACTAGTAAAGTACACATTAGCATAATGTATATCCAATATACTTCTATCAACCTTGCCAGCCTTCTCATCTACCAAGTATCTAGGGTAGTTCTGCTCCAGTGGCTGTTCCCCTTATTACAGAAGCACTTAGTCTCGGGTTTGGGTTCAACCTTGGGTTTCTTCACTAGAGCAGTAGCTGAATTGCTGTTTCATGAAGTATCCCTTTGTTCCCTTGCCCTTCTTGAAACTAGTGGTTTCACCAACCATCAACAATTGATGCTCCTTCTTGATTTCTACTTTCGCGGTGTCAAACATCACGAATATTTCAAGGATCATCATATCTATCCCTGCTATGTTATAGTTCATCACGAAGCTCTAGCAGCTTGGTGGCAATGACTTTGGAGAAACATCACTATCTCATTTGGAAGATCAACTCCCACTCGATTCAAGTGATTGTTGCACTCAGAAAATCTGAGCACAAGCTCAACGATTGAGCTTTTCTCCCTTAGTTTGTAGGCTAAGAAAATTGCCGGAGGTCTTATACCTCTTGACGTGGGCACGAGCCTGAAAACCCCAATTTCAGCCCTCGAAACATCTCATATGTTCCGCGACGTTTCGAAAACGTCTTTGGTGCCTCTACTTAAACCATTTAATTGAACTATCACGTAGTTATCAAAACGTGTATGTCCGATGTTCGCAACATCGACAAACGACGTTGGGGTTCAGCACACTGAGCGGTGCATTAAGGACATAGGCTTTCTACTGATCGCATAATCGCTACTATCAACTTTAAACTATATTTTCTCTAGGAACATATCTAAACAGTGGAACTAAAGCGCGAGCTTACGACATAATTTGCAAAAGGTCTTTTGACTATGTTCAGGATAATTAAGTTCATCTTATGAACTCCCACTTAGATAGACATCCCTCTGGTCATCTAAGTGATTACATGATCCGAGTCAACTAGGCCGTGTCCGATCATCACGTGAGACGGACTAGTCATCATCGGTGAACATCTTCATGTTGATCGTATCTACTATA
>NW_021303015.1:0-2027 GCF_002162155.2 Triticum dicoccoides
CCCCCTACGGCGACCACTGGCGCCACATGCGCAAGGTGTGTGTCATGGAGCTCCTCAGCTCCAAGCAGGTGAGGCGCATGGAGAGCGTCAGGGCTGAGGAGATGGGCAGCCTCCTCCACTCCATGACAGCGTCAGCTGGCGCCACCCTCAACGTCAGCCAGAAGGTGGCGGCGCTGAGCAACGACGTGGTGGCGCGGGCGGTCTTCGGCGGCAAGTTCAGCCAGCAGGAGGATTTCATCCACGCGTCCAACCGGATCATGGACCTGCTGGGAGGCTTCTTCCTCATCGACCTCTTCCCATCCTCGAGGCTCGTGCGGTGGTTGAGCAGCGAGGAGCGCCGCGTTAGGAGCAGCCGCGACGTCATGCAGCACATCATCACCGACGTCCTCAACGAGCGCAAGGCTGTGCGAGCTGCCAGTAACGGCGGCACCGGCGACGAGGGGCTGCTAGACGTGCTGCTCACACGGCAGGAGAAGGACTCGCTGGAATCCCCTCTAACCACAGAGATGATAACCACCGTCTTGTTTGTGAGTATATATTTTACTTTCTATTGCCATCTCATGACAACAGTGCTATACCTAACATGCATGTGCTTGCTTAGGACTTAGGATCGCATCTTAATTAAGAAATCAGTACGTCTGGACAGAATCACGCATCTGATGTACTCCTTTCATTCCGAATTACTTGTCGCATGTATAGATGTATCTAGATGTATTTTAGTTTTAGATATATCCATTTCTGTGACGAGTAATTTAGACCGGAGGGAGTAGTTAGGATCCTTGCTAGGTCCCTCAGAAAACAAATATATATACTCATGGTTAAACTTTATGTCTAGATAATTGTGCTCGGATATCATTGTCAAAATATAAATCAGTTAATATATGTATGACACACCATTTTTGTACTCTACTCACCTTTACAGGAGGGCAGGGTGCTCTTCCACTTCATAAAGTAGCAGTAATTGACCTTTTGTATGTGCGTGAAATCTTATAATTCTGAGGTGGTGTTTGGTTCTCTAGTCCTATGACTTTCTCTAGTCCCTAAGACTTTTTAAAAAAGACTTTCAAGGAGGTCCTTCTAAGGACTTCTAGCAAAAAGTCCCAAAAAGTCCCACCCTGTTTGGTTTGCTAGGGACTTTTTCTAATCCCAACACAAAAAAGTCCCTGGAACCAAACACCCCCTGAGTCAATAATTATAAATATCCGCAACAAGGATGCGATCGACTAACTTTAATATCTACTACATAACTAATAATTCCTCCAATACATAATAAGTATTCACTGATTTATTACAAACTTGTCCTAAATAGAGAGACTTATTATAAAACGAGGGAGTAGCATTTCTTGAAAATAATGATGATTGATATATATTCAATCCAGGATATGTTTGGAGCTGCTACTGATTCCACTTCAACCACTTTAGAGTGGGCTATGTCGGAACTCGTCAATCATCCAGAAGCTATGGCCAAGGCACAATTGGAGGTCCGTGAGGTACTAGGTCCAGATCGAGCTATCATTGCCAGTAGCGACCTCGGAGAACTCCACTACATGCGGATGGTCATCAAGGAAACTTTTAGATTGCATCCTCCTGCTCCTCTACTTAACCGCACGAATGAAGAGGACTGCAAAATTATGGGTTATGACATGCTTAAAGGTACAAATATATACATTAATGTCTTCGCAATTTCCCAGGATCCTCAATACTGGAACAATCCTGAAGAGTTTAATCCGGAGAGGTTTGAGAACAGTAACATGGATTATAACGGGACATGCTTCGAATTCACTCCTTTCGGGTTCGGGCGACGCCTTTGTCCTGGGATAACATTTGCCTCATCAATTTTTGAGATGGCATTGGCAAACTTTCTCTATCACTTTGACTGGATGCTGCCTGATGGGGCCATCTCAGAGTCGGTGGACATGTCCGAGAAATTTGGGTTAATTGTACGCAGAAGTTCTGACCTGCACCTCAGAGCTATTCCACACCTATGCTCCAAAGCTATGGAGATTTAAATCCACCATTCTGTACTC
>NW_021303016.1:0-2013 GCF_002162155.2 Triticum dicoccoides
GTGTTATTACAAGATGGCAAACCTGTTGCATACTTTTCTGAAAAATTGAGTGGGCCTAGTCTGAATTATTCTACTTATGATAAAGAATTATATGCTCTTGTTCGGACTTTAGAAACATGGCAACATTATTTATGGCCCAAAGAATTTGTTATACATTCTGATCATGAATCTTTGAAACATATTAAAAGTCAAGCTAAACTAAATCGTAGACATGCTAAATGGGTTGAATTCATTGAGACTTTCCCTTATGTCATTAAACACAAGAAGGGAAAAGAAAATGTTATTGCTGATGCATTGTCTCGTCGCTATACTATGCTTTCACAACTTGATTTCAAAATATTTGGTTTGGAGACCATCAAAGATCAATATGTGCATGATGCTGATTTTAAAGATGTAATGCAGAATTGTAAAGAAGGAAGAATGTGGAACAAGTTTGTCGTTAACGATGGATTTGTGTTTCGTGCTCACAAGCTATGCATTCCAGCTAGCTCCGTTCGTCGTTTGTTGTTGCAGGAAGCGCATGGAGGAGGATTAATGGGACATTTTGGCGTGAAGAAGACGGAGGACGTACTTGCTACACATTTCTTTTGGCCAAAGATGAGACGGGATGTTGAGCGTTTTATTGCTCGATGCACTACATGTCAAAAAGCTAAGTCACGACTCAATCCTCATGGTTTATATATGCCTTTGCCTGTACCTAGTGTTCCTTGGGAGGATATATCTATGGACTTTGTTTTAGGTTTACCTCGAACAAAGAAGGGGAGGGATAGCATATTTGTTGTCGTGGATAGATTCTCGAAAATGGCACACTTTATACCATGTCATAAAAGCGATGATGCTGTTAATGTTGCTGATTTGTTCTTTCGTGAAATTATTCGCTTGCATGGTGTGCCAAATACTATTGTTTCAGATCGTGATACTAAATTTCTTAGCCACTTTTGGAGATGTTTATGGGCTAAGTTGGGGACTAAACTGCTTTTTAGTACTACTTGTCACCCCCAAACTGATGGACAAACTGAAGTAGTCAATAGAACGTTGTCTATTATGCTTAGGGCTGTTTTGAAGAATAATAAGAAAATGTGGGAGGAATCCTTGCCTCATATTGAATTTGCTTATAATTGTTCATTGCATTCTACTACTAAGATGTGCCCTTTTGAAGTTGTGTATGGTTTCCTACCTCGTGCACCTATTGATTTGTTGCCTCTTCCATCTTCGGAGAAGGTTAATTTTGATGCTAAACAACGTGCTGAATTGATTTTAAAAATGCATGAGTTAACTAAGGAAAACATTGAGCGTATCAATGCTAAATATAAACTTGCTGGAGATAAGGCTAGAAAACATGTTGTGTTTGCACCTGGAGATCTTGTTTGGTTACATTTGCGTAAGGATAGATTTCCGGATTTGCGCAAATCAAAGTTAATGCCACGTGCTGATGGTCCCTTTAAGGTGTTAGAGAAAATAAATGATAATGCATATAAACTTGAGCTGCCTGCAGATTTTGGGGTTAGTCCCACTTTTAACATTGCAGATTTGAAGCCTTATTTGGGTGAGGAAGATGAGCTTCCGTCGAGGACGACTTCATTTCAAGAAGGGGAGGATGATGAGGACATCAATACAATTGTTACACCCACAGCCCCTGCTGCTATACATACTGGACCAATTACTAGAGCTCGTGCACGCCAACTAAATTACCAGGTACTTTCGTTTCTTAGTAATGATTCTAATGTTCATGAGAATATGATGCTGCCTAAATTGGATACATTTGTTTTGCTTACAAATGAAGGGCCTAGCTTGGAGAAGGATGAACATTGGAGCAAGAACAAGCATGGAGATGATGGCATGCGCAAGGGGAACAAGAACGGAGTTACAAGTGATGATTTCAGGACTTTGAAGCCACCATAATGGGTGCATGAAGCCTTGGACGAAATATACAAGATGCCACTTCATAAATTTCGTCCCGAGGCTATTTTAGGTGCCGCGTCACCTTATTATTGGGCCAGGCCCATGTAATTT
>NW_021303017.1:0-1785 GCF_002162155.2 Triticum dicoccoides
TTTTGGGGTCCCGAAGTGGTTTCCATGGTTAACGAACCATGTGGTGCGTTTATGTGTCGGTCATCAACACTGACAGTTTAGGCCGATTCTGGCCCGTTTCTTTGATTATTACTCACCGTTTTCGGGTAACGAAGCAATTTCCATAATTGTTGAACCCCAAGGTCCGCTTACGTGTCGGTCATCCACACTGGCAGTTTTGGCCAATTGTGGCCCATTTCATGGACTATTACTCATTGTTTTGGGGTCCTGGAGTGGTTTCCATGGTTAACGAACCCTGTGGTGCGTTTATGTGTCGGTCATCAACACTCGCAGTTTTGGCCGATTCTGACCCGTATCTTGGATTATTACTCACTGTTTTGGGGTCTCGAAGAGATTTCCATAGTTGTTGAACCCCAAGGTGCGCTTACGTGTCGGTCATCAACACTGGCAGTTTTGGCCGATTCTGGCCCGTTTCATGGGCTACCACTCACTATTTCGGGGTCCCGGAGTGGTTTCCATGGTTAACGAACCCTGTGGTGCGTTTACGTGTCGGTCATCAACGCTGGAAGGTTTGGCCAATGCTGGCCCATTTCTTGGATTATTACTCACTATTTTGGGGTCCCGAAGCGATTTCCATAGTTGTTGAACCAAAAGGTGCGGTTACGTGTCGGTCATCAAAAGTGGCAGTTTTGGCCGATTTTGGGCCGTTTCATCGACTATTACTCACTGTTTTGGGGTCCCGAAGTGGTGTCCATGGTTAACGAACCATGTGGTGCGTTTATGTGTCGGTCATCAACACTGACAGTTTAGGCCGATTCTGGCCCGTTTCTTTGATTATTACTCACCGTTTTCGGGTAACGAAGCAATTTCCATAATTGTTGAACCCCAAGGTCCGCTTACGTGTCGGTCATCCACACTGGCAGTTTTGGCCAATTGTGGCCCATTTCATGGACTATTACTCATTGTTTTGGGGTCCTGGAGTGGTTTCCATGGTTAACGAACCCTGTGGTGCGTTTATGTGTCGGTCATCAACACTCGCAGTTTTGGCCGATTCTGACCCGTATCTTGGATTATTACTCACTGTTTTGGGGTCTCGAAGAGATTTCCATAGTTGTTGAACCCCAAGGTGCGCTTACGTGTCGGTCATCAACACTGGCAGTTTTGGCCGATTCTGGCCCGTTTCATGGACTACCACTCACTATTTCGGGGTGCCGGAGTGGTTTCCATGGTTAACGATCCCTGTGGCGCGTTTACGTGTCGGTCATCAACACTGGAAGGTTTGGCCAATGCTGGCCCATTTCTTGGATTATTACTCACTATTTTGGGGTCCCGAAGCGATTTCCATAGTTGTTGAACCAAAAGGTGCGGGTACGTGTCGGTCATCAACAGTGGCAGTTTTGGCCGATTTTGGGCCGTTTCATCGACTATTACTCACTGTTTTGGGGTCCCGAAGTGGTGTCCATGGTTAATGAACCATGTGGTGCGTTTATGTGTCGGTCATCAACACTGACAGTTTAGGCCGATTCTGGCCCGTTTCTTTGATTATTACTCACCGTTTTCGGGTAACGAAGCAATTTCCATAATTGTTGAACCCCAAGGTCCGCTTACGTGTCGGTCATCCACACTGGCAGTTTTGGCCAATTGTGGCCCATTTCATGGACTATTACTCATTGTTTTGGGGTCCTGGAGTGGTTTCCATGGTTAACGAACCCTGTGGTGCGTTTATGTGTCGGTCATCAACACTCGCAGTTTTGGCCGATTCTGACCCGTATCTTGGATTATTACTCACTATTTTGGGGTCTCGAA
>NW_021303017.1:8865-13751 GCF_002162155.2 Triticum dicoccoides
GGGGTCCCGGAGTGGTTTCCATGGTTAACGAACCCTGTGGTGCGTTTACGTGTCGGTCATCAACACTGGCAGGTTTGGCCAATGCTGGCCCATTTCTTGGATTATTACTCACTATTTTGGGGTCCCGAAGCGATTTCCATAGTTGTTGAACCAAAAGGTGCGCTTACGTATCGGTCATCAACACTGGCAGTTTTGGCCGATTTTGGGCCGTTTCATGGACTATTACTCACTGTTTTGGGGTCCCGATGTGGTTTCCATGGTTAACGAACCATGTGGTGCGTTTATGTGTCAGTCATCAACACTGACAGCTTAGGCCGATTCTAGCCCGTTTCTTTGATTATTACTCACCGTTTTCGCGTAACGAAGCAATTTCCATAATTGTTGAACCCCAAGGTCCTCTTACTTGTCGGTCATCCACACTGGCAGTTTTGGCCAATTGTGGCCCATTTCATGGACTATTACTCATTGTTTTGGGGTCCTGGAGTGGTTTCCGTGGTTAACGAACCCTATGGTGCGTTTATGTGTCGGTCATCAACACTCGCAGTTTTGGCCGATTCTGACCCGTATCTTTGATTATTACTCACTGTTTTGGGGTCTCGAAGAGATTTCCATAGTTGTTGAATCCCAAGGTGCGCTTATGTGTCGGTCATCAACACTGGCAGTTTTGGCCGATTCTGGCCCGTTTCATGGACTACCACTCACTATTTCGGGGTCCCGGAGTGGTTTCCGTGGTTAACGAACCCTGTGGTGCGTTTACGTGTCGGTCATCAACACTGGAAGGTTTGGCCAATGCTGGCCCATTTCTTGGATTATTACTCACTATTTTGGGGTCCCGAAGCGATTTTCATAGTTGTTGAACCAAAAGGTGCGGTTACGTGTCGGTCATCAACAGTGGCAGTTTTGGCCGATTTTGGGCCGTTTCATGGACTATTACTCACTATTTTGGGGTCCCGAAGTGGTTTCCATGGTTAACGAACCATGTGGTGCGTTTATGTGTCGGTCATCAACACTGACAGTTTAGGCCGATTCTGGCCCGTTTCTTTGATTATTACTCACCGTTTTCGGGTAACGAAGCAATTTCAATAATTGTTGAACCCCAAGGTCCGCTTACGTGTCGGTCATCCACACTGGCAGTTTTGGCCAATTGTGGCCCATTTCATGGACTATTACTCATTGTTTTGGGGTCCTGGAGTGGTTTCCATGGTTAACGAACCCTGTGGTGCGTTTATGTGTCGGTCATCAACACTCGCAGTTTTGGCCGATTCTGACCCGTATCTTGGATTATTACTCACTGTTTTGGGGTCTCGACGAGATTTCCATAGTTGTTGAACCCCAAGGTGCGCTTACGTGTCGGTCATCAACACTGGCAGTTTTGGCCGATTCTGGCCCGTTTCATGGACTACCACTCACTATTTCGGGGTCCCGGAGTGGTTTCCATGGTTAACGAACCCTGTGGCGCGTTTACGTGTCGGTCATCAACACTGGAAGGTTTGGCCAATGCTGGCCCATTTCTTGGATTATTACTCACTATTTTGGGGTCCCGAAGCGATTTCCATAGTTGTTGAACCAAAAGGTGCGGTTACGTGTCGGTCATCAACAGTGGCAGTTTTGGCCGATTTTGGGCCGTTTCATCGACTATTACTCACTGTTTTGGGGTCCCGAAGTGGTTTCCATGGTTAACGAACCATGTGGTGCGTTTATGTGTCGGTCATCAACACTGACAGTTTAGGCCGATTCTGGCCCGTTTCTTTGATTATTACTCACCGTTTTCGGGTAACGAAGCAATTTCCATAATTGTTGAACCCCAAGGTCCGCTTACGTGTCGGTCATCCACACTGGCAGTTTTGGCCAATTGTGGCCCATTTCATGGACTATTACTCATTGTTTTGGGGTCCTGGAGTGGTTTCCATGGTTAACGAACCCTGTGGTGCGTTTATGTGTCGGTCATCAACACTCGCAGTTTTGGCCGATTCTGACCCGTATCTTGGATTATTACTCACTGTTTTGGGGTCTCGAACAGATTTCCATAGTTGTTGAACCCCAAGGTGCGCTTACGTGTCGGTCATCAACACTGGCAGTTTTGGCCGATTCTGGCCCGTTTCATGGACTACCACTCACTATTTCGGGGTCCCGGAGTGGTTTCCATGGTTAACGAACCCTGTGGTGCGTTTACGTGTCGGTCATCAACACTGGCAGTTTTGGCCAATTCTGGCCCATTTCTTGGATTATTACTCACTATTTTGGGGTCCCGGAGCGATTTCCATAGTTGTTGAACCCCAAGGTGCGCTTACGTGTTGGTCATCAACACTGGCAGTTTTGGCCGATTTTGGGCCGTTTCATGGACTATTACTCACTGTTTTGGGGTCCCGATGTGGTTTCCATGGTTAACGAACCATGTGGTGCGTTTATGTGTCGGTCATCAACACTGACAGTTTAGGCCGATTCTGGCCCGTTTCTTTGATTATTACTCACCATTTTCGGGTAACGAAGCAATTTCCATAATTGTTGAACCCCAAGGTCCGCTTACGTGTCGGTCATCCACACTGGCAGTTTTGGCCAATTGTGGCCCATTTCATGGACTATTACTCATTGTTTTGGGGTCCTGGAGTGGTTTCCATGGTTAACGAACCCTGTGGTGCGTTTATGTGTCGGTCATCAACACTCGCAGTTTTGGCCGATTCTGACCCGTATCTTGGATTATTACTCACTGTTTTGGGGTCTCGACGAGATTTCCATAGTTGTTGAACCCCAAGGTGCGCTTACGTGTCGGTCATCAACACTGGCAGTTTTGGCCGATTCTGGCCCGTTTCATGGACTACCACTCACTATTTCGGGGTCCCGGAGTGGTTTCCAGGTTAACGAACCCTGTGGCGCGTTTACGTGTCGGTCATCAACACTAGAAGGTTTGGCCAATGCTGGCCCATTTCTTGGATTATTACTCACTATTTTGGGGTCGCGAAGCGATTTTCATAGTTGTTGAACCAAAAGGTGCGGTTACGTGTCGGTCATCAACAGTGGCAGTTTTGGCCGATTTAGAGCCGTTTCATCGACTATTACTCACTGTTTTGGGGTCCCGAGGTGGTTTCCATGGTTAACGAACCATGTGGTGCGTTTATGTGTCGGTCATCAACACTGACAGTTTAGGCCGATTCTGGCCCGTTTCTTTGATTATTACTCACCATTTTCGGGTAACGAAGCAATTTCCATAATTGTTGAACCCCAAGGTCCGCTTACGTGTCGGTCATCCACACTGGCAGTTTTGGCCAATTGTGGCCCATTTCATGGACTATTACTCATTGTTTTGGGGTCCTGGAGTGGTTTCCATGGTTAACGAACCCTGTGGTGCGTTTATGTGTCGGTCATCAACACTCGCAGTTTTGGCCGATTCTGACCCGTATCTTTGATTATTACTCACTGTTTTGGGGTCTCGAAGAGATTTCCATAGTTGTTGAACCCCAAGGTGCGCTTACGTGTCGGTCATCAACACTGGCAGTTTTGGCCGATTCTGGCCCGTTTCATGGACTACCACTCACTATTTCGGGGTCCCGGAGTGGTTTCCATGGTTAACGAACCCTGTGGTGCGTTTACGTGTCGGTCATCAACACTGGCAGGTTTGGCCAATGCTGGCCCATTTCTTGGATTATTACTCACTATTTTGGGGTCCCGAAGCGATTTTCATAGTTGTTGAACCAAAAGGTGCGGTTACGTGTCGGTCATCAACAGTGGCAGTTTTGGCCGATTTTGGGCCGTTTCATTGACTATTACTCACTATTTTGGGGTCCCGAAGTGGTTTCCATGGTTAACGAACCATGTGGTGCGTTTATGTGTCGGTCATCAACACTGACAGTTTAGGCCGATTCTGGCCCGTTTCTTTGATTATTACTCACCGTTTTCGGGTAACGAAGCAATTTCAATAATTGTTGAACCCCAAGGTCCGCTTACGTGTCGGTCATCCACACTGGCAGTTTTGGCCAATTGTGGCCCATTTCATGGACTATTACTCATTGTTTTGGGGTCCTGGAGTGGTTTCCATGGTTAACGAACCCTGTGGTGCGTTTATGTGTCGGTCATCAACACTCGCAGTTTTGGCCGATTCTGACCCGTATCTTGGATTATTACTCACTGTTTTGGGGTCTCGACGAGATTTCCATAGTTGTTGAACCCCAAGGTGCGCTTACGTGTCGGTCATCAACACTGGCAGTTTTGGCCGATTCTGGCCCGTTTCATGGACTACCACTCACTATTTCGGGGTCCCGGAGTGGTTTCCATGGTTAACGAACCCTGTGGCGCGTTTACGTGTCGGTCATCAACACTGGAAGGTTTGGCCAATGCTGGCCCATTTCTTGGATTATTACTCACTATTTTGGGGTCGCGAAGCGATTTCCATAGTTGTTGAACCAAAAGGTGCGGTTACGTGTCGGTCATCAACAGTGGCAGTTTTGGCCGATTTAGAGCCGTTTCATCGACTATTACTCACTGTTTTGGGGTCCCGAGGTGGTTTCCATGGTTAACGAACCATGTGGTGCGTTTATGTGTCGGTCATCAACACTGACAGTTTAGGCCGATTCTGGCCCGTTTCTTTGATTATTACTCACCGTTTTCGGGTAACGAAGCAATTTCCATAATTGTTGAACCCCAAGGTCCGCTTACGTGTCGGTCATCCACACTGGCAGTTTTGGCCAATTGTGGCCCATTTCATGGACTATTACTCATTGTTTTGGGGTCCTGGAGTGGTTTCCATGGTTAACGAACCCTGTGGTGCGTTTATGTGTCGGTCATCAACACTCGCAGTTTTGGCCGATTCTGACCCGTATCTTTGATTATTACTCACTGTTTTGGGGTCTCGAAGAGATTTCCATAGTTGTTGAACCCCAAGGTGCGCTTAC
>NW_021303017.1:15080-15718 GCF_002162155.2 Triticum dicoccoides
GTTTTGGCCGATTTTGGGCCGTTTCATCGACTATTACTCACTGTTTTGGGGTCCCGAAGAGATTTCCATAGTTGTTGAACCCCAAGGTGCGCTTACGTCTCGGTCATCAACACTGGCAGGTTTGGCCAATGCTGACCCATTTCTTGGATTATTACTCACTATTTTGGGGTCCCGAAGCGATTTCCATAGTTGTTGAACCAAAAGGTGCGCTTACGTGTCGGTCATCAACACTGGCAGTTTTGGCCGATTTTGGGCCGTTTCATGGACTATTACTCACTGTTTTGGGGTCCCGATGTGGTTTCCATGGTTAACGAACCATGTGGTGCGTTTATGTGTCAGTCATCAACACTGACAGCTTAGGCCGATTCTAGCCCGTTTCTTTGATTATTACTCACCGTTTTCGGGTAACGAAGCAATTTCCATAATTGTTGAACTCCAAGGTCCGCTTACTTGTCGGTCATCCACACTGGCAGTTTTGGCCAATTGTGGCCCATTTCATGGACTATTACTCATTGTTTTGGGGTCCTGGAGTGGTTTCCATGGTTAACAAACCCTGTGGTGCGTTTATGTGTCGGTCATCAACACTAACAGTTTTGGCCGATTCTGACCTGTATCTTGGATTATTACTCACTGTTTTG
>NW_021303018.1:0-1000 GCF_002162155.2 Triticum dicoccoides
GGATGACGATAACGAATAGTAATATTATTAATGCCTCTACAATCAACACACATACGTGATGTACCATCCTTTTTCGGCACTAGAATAATAGGAACAGCACAAGGACTAAGGGATTCGCGTATATAACCTTTGTCGAGAAGCTCTTGTACTTGACGCATAATCTCCTTCGTCTCCTCTGGATTGGTACGGTATGGTGCACGGTTTGGCAGTGAAGCACCGGGAATTAAGTCAATCTGATGCTCAATCCCTCGAATAGGCGGTAATCCCGGTGGCACGTCTTGTGGAAAAACGTCAGCGAACTCCTGCAAAATGTTAGTGACAGCAGGAGGCAAAGAGGAAGGCACGTCCTCGAATGAAAATAATGCCTCTTTGCACACAAAAGCATAGCAAATAGATTTGCTAAAATCTAGCTCATCAATATCAGATTTGCTGGCAAATAAACATGCGCTTTTCAATTTAATTTCAGAAGCAACACTAGATGGTTTATTATTAGGCTTCATTTGTTGCTCAAATTCTTTTGCCACAATATGATTTTCACTCTTATTCTTCTCCTGTTGTGCTTTATTAGCTCTATTAATATCATCTTTCAAAATGGAATCAGGAGTCATAGGAAGCAAAGTAATATTTTTATCCTTATGAACAAGAGTATAGTGATTGTTTCTTCCATGGTGTACAGAATTTTTATCAAATTGCCATGGTCTACCAAGTAATAAGGAACATGCTTGCATAGGTACCACATCACAATCAACATAATCAGCATATGTAGAGATACTAAAATGCACACGAACAGTACGTGTTACCTTAACCTTGCCGCTGTTGTTGAACCATTGGATGTAGTAAGGATGTGGATGTGGTCTTGTGGTGAGAGAAAGCTTCTCCACCATCTCCATGCTAGCCAAGTTGTTGCAGCTCCCTCCGTCTATTATGACGCGCACAGAACGTTCCTTCACAACTCCCTTGGTATGGAACAAATTGTGCCTCTGATTTTGCTCAGCTTGTG
>NW_021303019.1:0-3159 GCF_002162155.2 Triticum dicoccoides
GTCGCACTCAAAGACATCATCCGCAAATTGGAGGATCTCCTACGCTCGATGTGCGACTACCCATCATCACCACCACTCTCCTCATCAGCAGAAAGAAATTGATCACATGGGTATGGGCACTCCCCTTGGGAATTGCCAAGCTTGGGGGAGGTGCCCCGGTATCGTATCACCATCACACTCCTATGTTTACTGTTTTTCTTAGTTCGATCCTTTTAGTAATATCTTGATCTAGTAGAATAAAGTTTAGTATGATATAGTTGTGAGCTTTGCTTTATGATCCCTCTGTGTAATCGAGTCCATGAGCTATATAATGAAGATTAGTGTTGAGTCAAGGGATTGATTATCTTGCTATGATCTTGAGTGAATAAAAGAAAAAGAAAGAATAAAAAGAAATAAAGAGATCATATTGATCTTATGAAGAGTAATGACTTCACATATAAAGAGTATGATGCATAAAAGTCGTTGAAAGCTGACAAACATAGCTTTGGTCATTTTTGCAATTATTAGGAAGAAATAAAGAAAGAGAGGTTCCACATATAAATATACTATCTTGGACATCTTTTATGATTGTGAGCACTCATTAAAATATGACATGCTAAAGAGTTGATGTTGTACAAGGAAGACAATGTAATGGGTTATGTTTTCTTATATCCAAAATAAAGTATATTGTCATGGATCATCCAACATGTTGAGCTTGCCTTTCTCCCTCATGCTAGCCAATTCTTTGCACCCAGTAGAGATACTACTTGTGCTTCCAGATACCCTTAAACCCAGTTTTGCCATGAGAATCCACCATACCTACCTATGGATTGAGTAAGATCCTTCAAGTAAGTTGTCATCGTTGCATGCAATAAAAAATTTGCTCGCTAAATATATATGATTTATTAGTGTGGAGAAAATAAGCTTTATACGATCTTGTGATACGGAAGAAATAAAAGCGATGGACTGCATAATAAAGGTCCATATCACAAGTGGCAATATAAAGTGACGTTATTTCGCATTAAGATTTTGTGCATCCAACCATAAAAAGCACATGACAACCTCTGCTTCCCTCTGCGAAGGGCCTATCTTTTACTTTTACCTTCTACCCTTATGCAAGAGTCATGGTGATTTTCACCTTTCCTTTTTACATTATCCTTTGGCAAGCACATTGTGTTGTAAAGATCCTGATATATATATATATATATATATCCAATTGGATATAAGTTAGTATGAGCTATTATTGTTGACATTACCCTTGAGGTAAAAGGTTGGGAGGCGAAACTATAAGCCCCTATCTTTCTCTGTGTCCGACTAACTCCGTAACCACAAGTATTGCGTGAGTGTTAGCAATTGTGAAAGACTAAATGATAGTTGAGTATGTGGACTTGCTGAAAAGCTCTTACACAGACTCTTTCCGATGTTATGATAAATTGCAATTGCTTCAATGACTGAGATTATAGTTTGTTAGTTTTCAATGAAGTTTCTGATTCATACTTGACATTGTAAATAGATTGTTACTTTATCATAAGAAATCATATGACGATATATATATATATATGTGTGTGCTGTTATAGGAATGATCATGATTCCTTCATGTCCGTATTTTTATTTTATCGACACCTCTATCTCTAAACATGTGGACATATTTATCGCTATCGGCTTCCGCTTCAGGACAAGCGAGGTCTAAGCTTGGGGGAGTTGATACGTCCATTTTTCATCATGCTTTTATATCGGTATTTATTGCATTATGGGATATTATTACACATTATGTTACAATACTTATGCATATTCTCTCTTATTTTACAAGGTTTACACGAAGAGGGAGAATGCCGGCAGCTGGAATTCTGGGCTGGAAAAGGAGCAAATATTAGAGACCTATTCTGCACAACTCCAAAAGTCCTGAAACTCCACGGAAGTCATTTTTGGAATTAATAAAAAATACTGAGCGAAGAAAATACCAGAGGGGGCCCACACCCTGGCCACGAGGGTGGGGGCGCGCCCTACCACCTGGGAGCGCCCCCTGCCTCGTGGGCCCCCTAGCAGGCCTCCGGTGCCCGTCTTTGTCTATATGGTGTCTTCTACCCTGGGAAAATCATAAGCAACCTGGCGGGATGAAACACCGCCGCCACGAGGCGGAACCTTAGCGGAACCAATCTAGGGCTCCGGCATAGCTGTTCTGCCGGGGAAACTTCCCTCCGGGAGGGGGAAATCATCGCCAACGATCCTCTCATTGGGAGGGGGTCAATCTTCATCAACATCTTCACCAGCACCATCTTCTCTCAAACCTTAGTTCATCTCTTGTATCCAATCTTTGTATCCAAACCTCATATTGGTACCTGTAGGTTGCTAGTAGTGTTGATTACTCCTTGTAGTTGATGCTAGTTGGTTTACTTGGTGGAAGATCATATGTTCAGATCCATTATGCATATCAATACTCCTCTGATTATGAACATGAATATGCTTTGTGAGTAGTTACATTTGTTCCTGAGGACATGGGAGAAGTCTTGCTATAAGTAGTCATGTGAATTTGGTATTTGTTCGATATTTTGAGGAGATGTATGTTTTCTTTCCTCTAGTGGTGTCATGTGAACGTCGACTACATGACACTTGACCATTGTTTGGGCCTAGGGGAAGGCATTGGGAAGTAATAAGTAGATGATGGGTTGCTAGAGTGACAGAAGCTTAAACCCTAGTTTATGCGTTGCTTCATAAGGGATCCATATGTTTCATGCTATGGTTAGGTTCACCTTAATACTTCTTTTGTAGTTGTGGATTCTTGCAATAGGAGTTAATCATAAGTGGGATGCTTGTCCAAGTAAGGGCAGCACCCAAGCACTGGTCCACCCACATATCAAATTATCGAAGTATCGAACGCGAATCATATGAGCGTGATGAAAACTAGCTTGACGATAATTCCCATGTGTCCTCGGGAGCGTTTTCCTTCATATAAGAGTTTGTCCAGGCTTGTCCTTTGCTACAAAAAGGATTGGGCCATCTTGCTGCACTTTATTTACTCTTGTTACTTGTTACCCATTACAAATTACCTTATCACAAAACTATCTGTTACCAATAATTTCAATGCTTGTAGAGAATACCGAAAACCGCTTGTCATTTCCTTTTGCTCCTTGTTGGGTTAGACACTCTTACTTATCGAAAGGACTACGATAGATCCCCGAC
>NW_021303019.1:10079-12404 GCF_002162155.2 Triticum dicoccoides
CGCCCTCTTTTTCGTTCGCCATTTTCTCATCAGACTTGTTTTTGTGTGCAATTTTGTTTTCCACTTTTGCCATTATGGATAGTTCTTCCTCTATTACGTGCACTCCCGAGAACGAGGTTATCAACCTTAAACAAAGGGGAGGGGAGAATTTAAAAGATGCTTGGTATAGGATTTTCAATGCTCATAATAGATCTATCCGTAAGCAATATACTGTTGTTCTTCTTCGCTATTCTTATGTGGGCATCACGACTTGGTATAGAATCGTCCTTGATACGATTACCGGTGGAAATTCCTTGATGTGTCCCTCTCTTGATGCTTTTAATGCTATGGGAAATTTAGGGGCTCACCACCTCTTATGATTAATGAAACAACTTTGACTCTTGAGCATGTCATGGAAAGACTAGATGCTATTGAAAAGAAAATGCTTACTGAAGAACATATTGAAAACTTGGATAAAAACATGCATAATTTTGCCACTAAAATTGGCTCAAAAGCGGGAGAAGTTTTTAAGTTCTTAAAAGAAAGCTCGTCTCGGATTGATAAACTAGAAGAAACATTTAGTAATCTAAGCACGGCTTTTGCTTCCGCTAAAACTATTGAAAAAACTCCCGTAAATATTGGCAAGGTTACTCAAGTTACCAAGAACAAGGGCGCAACTTATAGTAATAATAGTAAAGAAGATCTTAAGATGATTAGTATTCACCCGGATTTTGTTGAAGTGATAAGAGATCCTTTGGGTAAGAATGAATTCTTTAAACTTGTTCCTAGCAGTATTGTCATTGAACATTTATATGCCAAATCTCTGAAAAGTTCTAAGTGCTTGATTGAAGAGTTGGAAAACAAAGATGGCAACAGTTAGATCCTTGATTTATTCCTAGCTAGGGGCGTAAAATGATAGCACCTTTTGGGAGGAAACCCAATGAATAGAATTTATTTTTGCCTTTTGCTTTATGTTCTTGAGTGTTTGCACAATTATGGTACTACTATTGTTGTGTTTTTTTGTGTTTTAATTAGTGTTTGTGCCAAGCAAAGCCTTTAGGATCATGTTGGGTGATAGTTAATTTGATCTTGCTGAAAAACAGAAACCTTTGCGCTCACGAAAATAATTCTCATTTTTAACAGAAGCGTGATAAATTATCAATTATTTTTGCAAAATATTAATATACAAATTGCTCACGTGGTCCTAATTTTCCAGAATTTGTGGAGTTACAGATGTATTCAAAATATCCATATTACTATAGACTGTTCTGTTTTTGACAGATTCTGTTTTCTTTGCGTTGAGTGCTTGTTTTGATGATTCTATGGTTTTCTTTGAAGAGTTTTTGCCATAGAAAAGTTGGAATACAGTAGATATAATGCAAGAATAAAATATGAATAGGTTTGCTACAGTACTTATAGTGGTGATTTGTTTTCTTATACTAACGGATCTCATGAATGTTTTGTTGAGTTTTTTTATTGAAGTTTTCAAGTTTTAGGTGATTTTATGATGCATGAAGGAATAAGGAGTAAGAAGATCCTAAGCTTGGGGATGACCATGTCACCCCAAGCTATTATCCAAAGAGAAGCAAGCAACTAAGCTTGGGGATGCCCGAGTGGCATCCCCTCTTTCTTCTAACGACCATCGGTATTTTACTCGGAACTATATTTTTATTCATCACATACTATGAGTTTTGCTTGGAGTGTCTTGTATGATATGAGTCTTTGCTTGTTTTGCTTTTTATTTTAAGTCTTGAATCCTTGCTGGACACACCTATTTGAGAGAGCCAAAATTATGCCATGACTTGTTAGAATTGCTCTCTATGCTTCACTTAAATCTTTATGAGCTATGGAATTGCTCTAGTGCTTCACTTATATCTTTTTGAGCACGGTGTGCTTTAGTATTTTCGAAGAAATGCTCTCATGCTTCACTTAGATTTATTTGAGAGTTAGTAATTTTTTTAAGAAATTATCTCTTACTTCTCTTAAATTAACTTGAGAGAAAGAAATATTATGCTCATGATCTTCACTTATATTCGTTTGAGCTTATTAAAAGCAACACATGAAAATTAGTCCCAAAGTGATAGATATACAAGAAGGATATAATAAAAACTTTCATGAAGATCATTGGACAAAATAAACTTGATTCCTTGTAATAGTTTTTGAGATATAAGATGTGATATGTGAGTCGTGTTGATGAGTAATTAAGCTTTAGTAAGAATATTCGTGTTAAGGTTTGTGATTCCCTATGCAAGCACGAAAGTCAATAGTTATGCAATGAAATTACATCCTACTTGTGGTGCATTATTCGGTGTTAATTATGCTTAAGGCTCGCTTATGAGATTTTTC
>NW_021303020.1:0-1088 GCF_002162155.2 Triticum dicoccoides
GTTGCATCGTCGTGTCTAGTTGCTGGTCTTAGAGTCTAGTCTTTTAGAGTTTCGAGTTCTGGTCATAAGTTGTCACGCCGCCGCCGCACCATCATCATCGCCCCTGCCATCTACCACCACCGCACCGAATCCGTATCCATATACCACCACCAATCCGTGTCCATATACCACCACCGATCCATATCCATATACTATCACCGCTACCACCACCGCTGCCATATACCACCACCATATATCCACCACCAATCCGAGTTCTTTGCTTATTAGGTTTGTTTTCGGGATCCATCTAGATTCCGATTCGTGTTTCCTTGCCGGAGTAGGTTTCGGGAAAAAAAAAAGAGTCGGGTAGCCACGCTCCGTTTAGGCCCAAAATTTTTCGAAAACGCATTTTTCGAAAAAAATCTGGCTATCCTATTTTTAGGTGTTTCTGAGTGTTTTGAGACAGGTGCCATTATAGGAAGTTCTTTTTGACCCGTTTCCAGATTTGGGTCCGGGCAGTCGAAAAAAAAAAATTGGTCGAAAAAATTTCGTGCCCATCCTGTCAGTTTGAGCTAGGAAGAGTTTTGAGACACTCGCCATTATAGTGATTTTTCGCAAAAAAAAGCAGCGCAAAAAAAAAGAAAGAAAAAAGAGCGAAAAAAAAATTCAGAGTGTGCTTTTCCCTTGTTTACGTGCCGCGCCGTGATTTTGTTAGTGTTCTAGGCTCGCGTCTCTAGCACAGTCTAGCCTAGGACCAGCACAGTACCGTCGTTGAGCGTTTATTCAACTTTGCATCTCTGAATTGATTATTGCTGACCCTTTTTGCTACCATATTATAAGCCTTCCCAGCTCCACATACATCTACGTCGTGCGTTTGACTCTCCCTAGTAATCGCTCTATCCAAGCTTTGAGAGTTTTTGACTACAACGGTTGCCGATCACCGCCTGCTGCTGGGTAAGAACTGGTAAGAATTTGAGATTTGCTTGACGGATTTGTGACACCCACCACCACCACTTGTTCGTAGTCTGTAGGATCATATTCTTGTGTGTTTCTATTGCTGCTAACCATGCCAGGATCACAAGCCGACGAGATTGACTGGGAGAATTTAT
>NW_021303021.1:0-926 GCF_002162155.2 Triticum dicoccoides
AAGGCGGCGAATCGACCGCGGCGATCTTCGGTGGCCGGCGATGGTGGCGGCGTTGCAGCGCGTCCGGGACCTCGTGGCTCGGTGAGGAGGTGGAGGGGGTTGTGGCGGAGCTTGGAAGTGTGTCGGGGAGGCGAGGGGAGGCCGGTGGCCACGGCAACGGCGAGCGATGGCGGCGGCAGCGCTCGGGTGCGCTCGGGGAAGAGAGAACCAGGGAGGAGGGAGAGCGAGAGGGAGGGGAAAAGGGACCGGGGCGGCTGCATGGCGTCGTTCCAGGCATCCAGACGAGGAGGGGAGAGGCAGGCAGGCAGGGAGGGAGGTGGCGTGGCCGAGCGCGTGGCCGCGGCCGGCTGTGGCGCGGGCACGCACCTGCTTGGGCGAGGGGGAGAAGACGACAGAGGAGCTGGCGGGCTGGGCCGCCCCCTGGCTGGGCCGGCCTGCTGCTGCTGGGCTGCGCAGGGGAGAGCCCCAGGTAAGCCCCTCCTTCCTTTTATTTCTGTTTTCTAATTTTTTTTGACATTTGTTTGGTTTAATAAAAATACTAAACCATTTTATTTCCTTATGCCAATTTTTGCAGGAGCTAGATATATTATTCCAGAGCTCCTTTATAAATGACATAATTTTTGGACATATATTTCAAATATATAATAATATATTTCCAATGCAAATATTTATCGAATTAATCCAAATGGCCAAAATAAATGTCCATGAGCTCCTAAAAATATTGTTTTGATTTTTATCTCTGTCCAATATTTTTTAGAGGGCATCATGAGCATTTTCTTGGACCCTTTTGGAGAAATTTTTATTTGGGTCATTTTCAAAAATGATTCTGAGGGTTCCACCAATCCTCATTTCAAATTTAAATGAAATTTAGATATGATGCACAAATGACTAGCTAGTCTAGGTCATACCAGACTAGGGATGTGACA
>NW_021303022.1:0-900 GCF_002162155.2 Triticum dicoccoides
AGTGTGAAGATTCTGGCCTTTATTCTCGGAAGCATCCCGTGATGCTACTTAGTAGTAGGTATTCTACTCCTGGGTTCTGAACCCGAGATTCACTCCACCTACTTCGTGTTGATAGTAATTGTTAGTGCCTTCAGGATATTAGTAACCTTTGCGATAGTCCTTGAAGTCCGTGGTATCTTCTTCTTCCAAATACCATGAACTACTTATGGCAGAAGTTCCTCGTTGAACTGAAATATCACAACAGGATTATTCTTGAGGAGTTCTCCATTCATAAATCGTGACTCTGCCAGTTCTACCTTTCTGCATGGGTTATCCGGAAGAATTATGTTGAACTCGGTTCGACATACTAATTTATGCATCCACAACTCAGAAAGTTATATGTTCCTTTGAGTTGTCCCTCTTTAGTTGTCTACTGGCCTTCGTCTATCAATTGATAGTCAAGAGTATGCGCGCGTTCGTTTGTCGATGCCTATTACTCTTGTGTCCCGTCAAGCCATTCCGTCCTGAATGACTAGGAGAAACAAACTCCAGTACCTCTTCCATATCTAGGATTGGGTCAAAGTAGTTGTATTCCGCAGATCAAATGCCAATCCAGCTTTTGGTTCTGCTCTACCTTGGAGTATTACATATTTTATATCGAGATTGTTATAGGAATTGCACACCATCCCATGAACTCTTGGTACAGTGACACTTCTTGCCATCACTGTTCATTCCTCGGCCCTCGTGTTGATGCAACCGGAATACCGACAAATGAATTGTGATGTGTGAAATCAATACTGCTAGCAACTCTGTTGCTTGGTAGTTAAAGGATAATAATTTCATTCTTAGTATGTTGGTTTTCGAATCATCCTTCTAAGACTGATCGTGCTACCTAGTCCTTATTTCGGTGCACCCTTCGAT
>NW_021303023.1:0-717 GCF_002162155.2 Triticum dicoccoides
AATTGGGTGATTCTTTTTTTGTTGGAAACTAGATTTCGTGCACTTTCCAACCCAATTGGAATCACCTTCAAATTCGTCCGGAGCGTTGAGTTGTGGACGAAACAATCTGATGCTACAGCAGAATCCGAGTCAAACTACAAGTCCAAAGGTGTTACATCACCTCCACTTGGGCCCATTGGCCTTGTACGACCTAGATTTAGTTTTAGGCTGCCTTGGGACGTCCTCCCACCTCCTTGGCCGCCACCCCTTGCTCCTATATAAGTAGATCCATCTAGTAGCTTTTCCTTGGGATTTGTTTAGTTAAAAGTTAGCCATTACAACTTCGTGTGCTTCGTTTGTGTCCAACGACCAGACCAAGACCACTTTTCGGATCCCCACCATTATCAATACTTCATACATATTCGCGATATTCAGATTGCTTTTATCGTATTCTTGCTTATTCTTCGATTGCTTGCAGGAATAGACCTTCGTGGTCAGATTGATCGTGCTCCGGCGTGGTCAATAACCTCTCGGAGTTGGTTTAGCGATTGCTAAGGCACAACGTCGTTGCACGTTTGTAGTCGGATCGTCAAAGTCGTCTCCACCAAATCAATAGTTATCATCTCATCGAAAGATCGGGACACGATAGAGGCGGGGTGTCCCGATCTTTCGATGAGATGATAACTATCGATTTGGTGGAGACGACTTTGACGATCGGACTACAAACGTGCAATGACG
>NW_021303024.1:0-1176 GCF_002162155.2 Triticum dicoccoides
GGAATAATGCTATTTTCGTCGTGGTCGATCGTCTTTCCAAAGTAGCCCATTTCTTACCTGTTCGTGAGAGTATAACCGCTAGTCAGCTGGCAGACTTATACATCTCCCGAATAGTGTCTCTCCATGGTGTTCCTTTGGAAATTAACTCGGATCGAGGAAGTCTTTTCACCTCTCGATTTTGGGAAAGTTTCCAAAATGCTATGGGAACCCGTCTCTCCTTTAGCACCGCCTTCCACCCTCAGTCGAGCGGTCAAGTGGAACGCGTCAACCAGATTCTAGAAGACATGCTTCGAGCCTCTGTTATCTCTTTCGGAATGGATTGGGAGAAGTGCCTTCCATTTGCCGAATTCGCTTATAACAACAGCTATCAATCTAGCTTGGGTAAAGCCCCTTTTGAAATTCTCTATGGACGACGGTGTCGAACACCCCTTAACTGGTCAGAGACCGGGGAAAGACAATTCTTTGGCCCGGATATGATTCAGGAAGCAGAAGAACAAGTTCGCATCGTTCGTGAAAAGTTGAAAACAGCCCAATCTCGTCAAAAGAGTCAATATGACCAAAAACATAAGGCTATGACTTTCGAGGTTGACGAGAAGGCTTATCTTCGGGTCACCCCTCTGAAGGGAACCCATCGTTTCGGTATCAAAGGCAAATTGGCTCCTCGTTACATTGGACCTTTTCGCATTCTCGCCAAACGAGGAGAAGTTGCCTACCAATTGGAACTACCTCCGCATCTCTCCAGAGTCCACGATGTCTTCCACGTTTCTCAACTCAGGCGTTGCTTCTCGGATCCTATCCGTGAAGTGGACCACGAAACGCTTGATCTCCAGGATAATCTTACATATCGAGAGTACCCCATTCGTATCCTCGATCAGGCCGAGCGTACCACTCGACGCCAGAACATCAAGTTCCTCAAAGTACAATGGTCGCACCATTCTGAGGATGAAGCAACTTGGGAAAGGGAGGATCGTCTTCGACTCGAGTACCCCGCCTTCTTTCCGGAGGAACCCAAATCTCGGGACGAGATTCTTTTGAGTGGGGGTGAGTTGTCACACCCTAGCTAGTCATGCATTAGAGTGTGTGCATCATGTTTAAAATTCCATTTAACTTGAAATGGGGATCTGTGAAACCCTCAGAATCATTTTGAAAATGACCCAAATAAAAATTTCTCCAAAA
>NW_021303025.1:0-2013 GCF_002162155.2 Triticum dicoccoides
GAACATTTACTTGTAGTGTTCTCACAAGTGATGGTTCTTGGGCGGAAGAGGATTTGCGGCACGAAGGTCTCAGGGCACCGAGTCTCCCCGCGTGTTTTTATTTTTGGCTTCCGGTTTTGAAACTTTTATGTCTTTTGAACGAACAGTCAAAATTAATTCTGCTTTCATATTCACGTTTCTCATGACGAGGCCTTTCAAATAAGATCATGAATACATTTTGACGAATTTCCAAAATTAATGTTAAGTCTCAACTCATGAAACTTAGTACGAGAGACCGATAAAATCATGATTATATGCCTACAACCGTAACAATATATATATTGTATCTCTGTAACTTGGTAAGGACGAGCGAGATTGTAAAAAATAACCGTATCTGAAATTCAAACAACAAAAATTACCGTATCTGAAATCAAACAGCAACTCTTGAAACAAGCCCAACCTGAGGAGATCATTGTACTCTAGGTAAAGAACTCGGCTTTAGGTAAAATCGTTGATTTTAGTAGTGTAATAAAGTACACCAATAAAAAAATAAAGCACACCAATAATACCAATAGAAAAGTTACAACAAGAATGAACCAAAATAAATTGGGTAAAGTGAGTGCCTATGAAACAAAAGACAATGTAATTACAGAAAGGTGTAACAGCTCCCGGGTGCATAGGCACCCTCTATGAACAGTAAATTCAAACAAATTGAAAACAAATTTAAAAAAAATCTGAAACTTTGCAACATCAAAGATGGTCAAACTCTGTAGCTTCTTGCAAGTTTTCATGCCAAAATATCATGTGGAGAAAGGTGACGAGTTTCAGATTTCAGTGCTAAAAGTGCTCAAAACTTCAAGCACTGGAATCTTTTTCATGTGTAGAGCTCCTCGAATGGATTTTTGGCACGAAAACTTGCAAGCACCTACAAAGTTTGATCATCTTTGATGCTGCAAAGTTTCAGATTTTTTTAATTTATTTTTCTATTTTTTGATTAACTGTTCAAAGAGGGTGCCTAAGCACCCGGCTGGGAGCTGAAAAACCACTCAAGTGCACGAAAATGTCGGTACATGTAATGCAAAAAAAGTAATGGTTTTTTCGCTACTTCCTCCGTCCCATAATATAAGAGGGTTTTCTACACTATGGGACGGCCCAAGAAAAAATAACCGTATTTGAAATCATACAGCAACGATAATTCGAAAATGGCACATACAGAAACCATCAGCATATTTTCATGAGTCTCCAGCGTGGAGAATCAAGATAAGATATGTGTCAATTCTTGTGATACTTTGATCCACCGCTTAGCTAGTTCACAAACCGGCACTGCTTTCTGATCTCCCCGTTGGCCCTGGTCTTGAGTTCGATACTGCCCATCCTCACCATGGCCGCCTTGAACTTCGCCTCCCACCGCCCAGGGATCCAGGCGTTGAGGAGCACTTGTGCCCCGGTCTCCGACGAACGGAGTGCGGCGTCTGACTTGAACAATACTTTCTTATCGAGCACGTTCTTGTAATACTGGTTGTCTAGGTCCCCAGGGGTCCTCAAGTCCTGCACCACCACGGGGTCACCAGTGCGGTTGCATTTTACCTGCACAGACGCAGCGAGCGTGGCATCCATGGCCGAGGGGTCAGAGGGGTTGGGCGGGAGGCGGTCCGAGAAGGACGAGCAGTGGGAGACCCCGACGCTATGTGCGCCGGAGAGGGTGACCATCTCGTCGACGGTGAGCCCTTTGGAGGCGAACATGTCCTTGAGCATCTGGAGGGTAGCGAAGGGCGGAGGCAGGTTGGGGAGGGTCTCGCTAGCGAGGGACACGTTCCCGTCGTAGCGGCCGGCCGGCATGTCGAAGTACACCTTCCCGTTGCTGAGGAAGAAAGTGGCATCACGGCCAGCGAAAGCGACGATGTCCGCGCACGAGACGACTCCAGGGCAGGCCTCCTCGAGCGCCGCCTTTGCCGCGTCGATCACCTCGAAGCCGCGCAGGCTCGGGAAGTTGGGGATGCCGAGCTTCTCTGGCTGAGCGTTGGCCGGCGTCGG
>NW_021303026.1:0-1796 GCF_002162155.2 Triticum dicoccoides
TGACTGCTCGGGCGCGCCGCCGTACGTGGAGAAGGAGGCGGAGTGCCACCACGCGTTGGAGAAGGAGGAGGCTGCTAGCTGCTCGGGCACGCCGGCGCAGGCGGAGAAGGAGGCGGAGTGCCACCACGCGCCGGAGAAGGAGGAGGCTGCTAGCTCCTCGGGCACGCCGGCGCAGGCGGAGAAGGAGGAGGAGTGCCACCACGCGCCGGAGAAGGAGGCCCAGTGCCCTGATGGTCACTCGCCGAAGGAGGAGGCGGAGTGCCCTAACTCGCCGGAGGAGGAGGAGGAGGCGGAGGCGTCCAGTTCGGAAGGTTGATGAGCTCCTTCCGCCATAGGCATGGAGTCTTCAGAGCAGAACCCAGCCTAGTCTCCCCTTCACCGGTAGGGTAGTCAAGCAGGAGGTCCTCAAATCCCTCCGTTATTTCATCCACCATCACCCTAGCATATCCTTCTGGAATCGGACGGCAGTGAAAAGTTGCGCCGTGTTCAGTAGGATAAACAGAGCCAAACAGCCGCCTTGACCTTCAAATTCATCCATCGCGTCATAAGGTGGCAATTTTGAGCCTCCATGATAGCATCCACGGGATAGCTGGCAGCAAGGTTGTCAGAATCGCGATTCTGTTGTACGATTCTACGACTTTACAATCCAAATTAAACCCTTTGATTCTACGATTTTGGTTCATAGAATCTACGTTTCTTCGATCCTGATAGTGAAGATTCTATGATTTGCGATTCTACCATCGGAGCTCCGATCCGATTCAAGATCACGATTCTGACAACCTTGGCTGGCAGGAGCCGTCAAGACATGCTCCGGCTGAAGCAGCTCGGTGGAAGCCATGCTGCTTCTCCGTTGAGATGGCGGGGTAGCTTCGGGGGAAGCTTCGGCAGGTCGTTTGTTGCGATCTGCTTCTCGTTCCTCTAGCCCCATTACCCTTTCGTGCAGTTCCTGCAGTGGGCTCTGCTCTAGTTTCTTCCTCCTCTCGTGGGTTTTGTAACCCCCTGCATTTGGAAAACCAACCTTCCATGGAATGGAGCCTGGCGTGCCTCGTGTCCGTCCAGGGTGCTCAGGATTCCCGAGGGCCATTGTGAGCTCGTACTTCTCCTTGTCTGGAACAAACGTCCCTTGCTGCGCTACATGGATATACTGCCGAAAACTTGTGACTGGTGTTTTCAGTTGCTCGTCCGTCCAACGGCACTTCCCTGATACAGGGTCCAAGGTTTCGCCAGCCCCGAAGAACCAAGTCTGGCAATGGTCTGGCCATCTCATTGTCTCTGGTTCGATCCTTTTATCAAGCAGATCATTCTCAGCCTTGGACCACTTAGGCCGGGCTTGCAGGTAGCCACCTGACCCCGTGCGTTGGTGAAACTTCTTCTTCGCAGCATTTTGCTTGTTTGTCGCCGACATCTTCTTACTCTTTTCTGATGTCGTGTAGGCCACAAATGCGGGCCAGTGATCTCTGATCTTCTCATATTTGCCGATGAATTCTGGTGTCTCTTATTTGGCGACAAACTTTTTCAGCTCTTTCCTCCACCTCCTGAATAGGCCTGCCATCTTCTTAAGAGCACAAGACTTGATTAATTGCGCTTTAACTGGCTTCTCCGGATCCTCCTCTGGCGGTAGGGTGAAATTTGCCTTCAGCTCAGTCCAAAGATCATCTTTCTGCATATCATTGACATAAGACACCCGAGGGTCTTCCTCCTTAGGCTTATACCATTGGTGGATGCTAATCGGGATCTTGTCCCTAACAAGAACCCCGCACTGAGCAACAAATGCATTCTTGTCCGGATGGGTTCAA
>NW_021303027.1:0-1282 GCF_002162155.2 Triticum dicoccoides
GTCGCTTTGAATGGTATGTACGGAATGCAAAAAAAGTCCGGAGTTGAAATAAGTTTTAAAAAATGAAGTAGCCGCGTAACAGACGAGTTCTTGTCCGAAACCCTGATACTCCGAAGGAGATTGTCCAGTTTGTAAACGAAGTGCGCCCAGTTTTTGCCGTGACCCTCTCAACTCTTTCGCACATGCTATGCGGGTGAAATGATGATACCATGCCAAGTTTCAACATTTTCAAAGTTCATTTTGTAGTGATTTTCAATTTCACGGTCATTTAGCTCTCTTAACAAATCGGTAAATGACTAAAAAAGAGCAAATGATGTCAGAAAGGGTTGAATGTTGATGACGTCGCTTTGAATGGTATGTACAGAATGAAAAAAAAGTCCGGAGTTGAAATAAGTTTTAGAAAATGAAGTAGCCGCGTAACAGACGAGTTCTCGTCGGAAACCCTGATACTCCGAAAGAGATTGTCCAGTTTGTAAACGAAGTGAGTCCAGTTTTTGCCGTAACACTTTGTACTCTTTTGCACATGCTATGTGGGTGAAATGATGTTACCATGCCTAGTTTCAACATTTTCAGAGTTCATTTTGTAGTGATTTTCAATTTCATGGTCATTGAGCTCTCTAAACAAATCGGTAAATGATTGAAAAAGAGAAAATGATGTCAGAAAGGGTTGAAAGTTGATGATGTCGCTTTTAATGGTACGTATGGAATGCCAAAAAAGTCTGGAGTTCAAATAAGTTTTAAAAATTGAAGTAACCGCATAACAAACGAGTTCTCGTCCGGAACCCTGATACTCCGAAAGAGATTGTCCAGTTTGTACACGAAGTGCGTCCAGTTTTTGCCGTAACCCTCTCTACTCTTTAGCACATGCTATGCGGGTGAAATGATGATACCATGCCAAGTTTCAACATTTTCAGAGTTCGTTTTGTAGTGATTTTCAATTTCACTGTCATTTAGCTCTCTTAACAAATCGGTAAATGACTAAAAAAGAGCAAATGATGTCAGAAAGGGTTGAAAGTTGATGATGTCGCTTTGAATGGTATGTACGGAATGCAAAAAAAGTCCAGAGTTGAAATAAGTTTTAAAAAATGAAGTCGCCGCGTAACAGACGAGTTCTTGTCCGAAACCCTGATACTCCGAAGGAGATTGTCCAGTTTGTAAACGAAGTGCGCCCAGTTTTTGCCGTGACCCTCTCAACTCTTTCGCACATGCTATGCGGGTGAAATGATGATACCATGCCAAGTTTCAACATTTTCAAAGTTCATTTTGTAGTGATTTTCAATTT
>NW_021303028.1:0-976 GCF_002162155.2 Triticum dicoccoides
TCAAAGAGGGGTAATTCTATTTTCTAGAGTCGCGGAGCATGATCGGATGGATCCTACAAGGCGGCCCTGTGCCCGGCGTTGGATGTAGCTGCACGTGGCTGCATGAGCCCGAGGCCACCAAGTTGAGGCGTGCCCTTCCCTTCAAGCCGGAGGAGGGCCAGATTCTGCGCGCGCTATTGCTGTGACGTATCGGCGAGCTGGCCCTGGAGCTTCTTTAGCGTCTCGGCCATGGACTTGAGGGTGGCACGGTCCTCGGCGCGGTCAGCCCTCGCGGTGTGATTTTCCTCGGAGAGGCTGGTGAGAGTCGCGACCACGGCTTCATGGTCCCCCTGTTGTTTGGCGGCCAGCTCCTCTTGGGTTTGCGGAAGGGGCGGCGGAGGGGCCATGGCAGCCGCCGGGATCGAAGGTGAATCTGATACCAAGTTGTCACTGGCTGGGGTTGGATTGGACTGGAGGTTGTAGTCATGGGAGGTCGGAGGACGAGTGCGAAACTTTCGTCGGCCTATGGTTGGAGAAAGAGGTGAGGAGGGGGCGCCGAGGCTCAGGTGCACGAGGTGAGAAGATCGATTATTTTCTGGTTGTTCTCCTTGATCACATAGGGTTGGTTATAAGTAGCCTATTACAATGACGTGACAAACTCCAACTCTAATGGGGTGTTGACAGGGTAACCTTCTTCGGGACTAAACCTTTTCAACTAAGACCCAGACTCTTTAACCTAAATCTAGGACTGTGTAACAAAACTGGAATAGGACTAGGGTGGTGCAGGGCCTTGCGCCTATAAGTCTGGCCCCACATGAAAAGAGTCCTGACTTCTGAACAAGCTGCAAGCTCAAGTAAATGCATCTTACATACCAGTGGGTATGAGAATGATGTGTTGCTGAACTCAATTAGCAAGTAAACCCTACAGTATTAAGGGAACCGCAAGGTTGATACACTCTGCCAGTATTAATTGATGCCTGATGTTTTTATTGCAAGT
>NW_021303029.1:0-1628 GCF_002162155.2 Triticum dicoccoides
AAAATCTTTTGTGACAATACTGGTGCAATTGCCTTGGCAAAGGAATCCAGATTTCACCCGGGATCTAGTCCAGGTGGGAGACATAGAGATTTGCAAGATACATACGGATCTGAATGTAGCAGACCCGTTGACTAAGCCTCTTCCACGAGCAAAACATGATCAGCATCAAAGCTCCATGGGTGTTAGAATCATTACCGTGTAATCTAGATTATTGACTCTAGTGCAAGTGGGAGACTGAAGGAAATATGCCCTAGAGGCAATAATAAAGTTATTATTTTATTTCCTTATATCATGATAAATGTTTATTATTCATGCTAGAATTGTATTTACCGGAAACATAATACATGTGTGAATACATAGACAAACAGAGTGTCACTAGTATGCCTCTACTTGACTAGCTCGTTAATCAAAGATGGTTATGTTTCCTAACCATGAACAATGAGTTGTTATTTGATTAACGAGGTCACATCATTAGTAGAATGATCTGATTGACATGACCCATTCCATTAGCTTAGCACCCGATCGTTTAGTATGTTGCTATTGCTTTCTTCATGACTTATACATGTTCCTATGACTATGAGATTATGCAACTCCCGTTTACCGAAGGAACACTTTATGTGCTACCAAACGTCACAACGTAACTGGGTGATTATAAAGGTGCTCTACAGGTGTCTCCAAAGGTACATGTTGGGTTGGCGTATTTCAAGATTAGGATTTGTCACTCCGATTGTCGGAGAGGTATCTCTGGGCCCTCTCGGTAATGCACATCACTTAAGCCTTGCAAGCAATGTAACTAATGAGCTAGTTGCGAGATGAAGTATTACGGAACGAGTAAAGAGACTTGCCGGTAACGAGATTGAACTAGGTATTGAGATACCGACGATCGAATCTCGGGCAAGTAACATACCGATGACAAAGGGAACAACGTATGTTGTTATGCGGTCTGACCGATAAAAGATCTTCGTAGAATATGTAGGAGCCAATATGAGCATCCAGGTTCCGCTATTGGTTATTGACCAGAGACGTGTCTCGGTCATGTCTACATTGTTCTCGAACCCGTAGGGTCCGCACGCTTAACGTTACGATGACAGTTTCATTATGAGTTTATATATTTTGATGTACCGAATGCTGTTCGGAGTCCCGGATTTGATCACGTACATGACGAGGAGTCTCGAAATGGTCGAGACATAAAGATTGATATATTGGAAGCCTATGTTTGGACATCGGAAGTGTTCCGGGTGAAATCGGCATTTTACCGGAGTACCGGGAGGTTACCGGAACCCCCCGGTAACCTAATGGGCCTTATTGGGCCTAGTGGAGGAAGAGGAGAGGAGGCCTAGGGGCTGCCGCGCGCCCCTCCCCTCCCAAGTCCGAATTGGACAAGGAGGGGGGGCGGCGCCCCCCCCCCCTTTCCTTTTCCCCCTCTCTTCCTTCCCTCCAAGTCCTAATCCAACTAGGGAAAGGGGGGAAGTCCTACTCCCGGTGGGAGTAGGACTCCTCCGGCAAGCCTCCTCCTAGGGCCGGCCGCACCCCCCCCCCCTTGCTCCTTTATATACGGGGGCAGGGGCACCTCTAGACACACAAGTTGATCTTCGTGATCGTTCTCTTAGCCGTGTGCGGTGCCCCCC
>NW_021303030.1:0-2277 GCF_002162155.2 Triticum dicoccoides
GCTGACGAGCGGGTCCCGTGGGGGTGGGGCCCACCTGGCTAGCTTCTTCTTCTTCCTCCGGCGTCGGACGAGGCAGAGGCGAGGCCGGCCATCCCGATAGCGACTGATGGCGCGTTCAGCCACCGTAGGCGGCATGCAACCTACCCAGATGCTCGGGAGGACGACATGCACCTATTCCCTGACTTGGAGGATGCCAGAGAGCTCGAGAATGAGGAGAACACGGGCCGCGGCGGAGAAGGGCTTCGACCGGAGATGGGGACCGCACCCAAAGGCCACAAGAGGAGGAGGGAAACGACAGGGAGGCTCTAGGGGTATGGTGGAGGTCTCTCGTGGTGGCCATGAGGAGCGGGAGGGCTCGGCTTGAGCAAATTTGGTCGGTGGGGAGCGGCGGCCCTAGCGAAGAACCGGACAGGGGAGAGCTCCTAGAACTCGGGTGAGAGGCTGGGAGGGGTCCTGGGAGTGAGGTGGAGGTGATGGGGTGCTTAGAGGGGCTCGGCGCTGGCTATAAATAGCCGGGGCAATGCGGGTCGGTGAGCATGGCCGCGTGACACGTTGCCAGAGCGGTGGACGTGTGGGCATGCGAGCTTGCTTGACGGTAGGCGACGCGAGGGAGCAGAGGGCAGGTCATGGGGTAGAAGATTTCGAGGGGCACGGGGAGGAAACAGTCAGGGGCGAACCGAGACAAAACGACACAGTCCGTCCGTTGGCGCGTAGCGACGAGCGCTAGTGAGCGGGCTGCCAGAGGGGCGAGAGGGGTCCAAGAAGAAGGGGACGATGAGGCAGAGCTGCTAGACATGCCCGTGCTCGCTTGGACGCGGAGCAGAGGAGGGGCCCGAGCAAGAAGACCCTCTGGACGCTGCCATTGTATGCCGTAACGGTGGTCACCGCGCAGACAGGCATGATAAGGACAAGAGGGGCTGCTGTGATATGTCTGGTGATGAGTCCCTGCATCACTGAGTCTGAGAGAGGTGACGAAACATGCAGAGGCAGTGAGAGCAGAAGGGAACAAGCATCACAAGTTTGCTGCAGCAAACCTAGAGCAAGTGATGAGATGAAATGAGATGGCTAGAGGATCAAACAAGATGTCACATTTGATTAGGATAACAAGGACTACAATCATGGTATGTTTATGATGATTTGGACTACTAATTGATATAGTTGTTGTTCAACTGCATAATCTGGTCGAGAAACAAAACCAGGAAGTAGCACTCACATAGAGTGATGGATTGAGCTGAAAATGAACATGTCATGGTTATTTGGTCATATGAGAGTGCCATAAAAATTTCATGCCATTTGGCCAAGCCAAAATGGTACTTCCTTCATACAACACCTCTCCAAACAGAAACTTAGGAAAAATCCTGAGGGAAAATGGTAGATGAAATGAGCCCAAATCTTGTGGAGATAGGTTATATGGGTAGGAAAAGGTCCTAGATTTTTTTAGCACTAATGGAGCAAGATAAAACATACTTGCTTCACTAACTGAAAATTTGGGTAGAAACAAAGAGTTGAAGGTGAGCTCACATGGATGCATTGCATGAGCTCAATTCTTGAGGAGAGCTTTTATTTAATGATATGAAGGACCATGCAAAATTTCAACTCATTTGGGTTAACCTAGCTAGTAATTCCATCACAATGGATTCCCATAGACAAGAACTTTGAAAATTTGCTCAGGAATATTCACTAGGTAAATTAAGTTGAATTTTGGCATGGGGCAATTATTTGGACATCAAAATGTGTACAAAAAGTTTGGGGTCAATTGGGCAAAGGTAAATAGCACTTGCTTCACAAAGTGCCATTTAGGGCATAATAGGAAAAGAATTATTTGAGGATTATTTTTGAACATGGTAATGAATTTTTTTTGCCATATTTGAGGAATATATGACCCAAACAATTTATGATAATTATTTGGGAATTTTAGGAGTGATGAAAATATAGGTTGCTTCACAACCTAGGGCAAAAAGGATTATTCCTTTAATGGAAAAAAGGAATATTCCCAATAGAAAGAATGTTAGGGTTTGGTCCAAGATGGAAATGGCAAGGTTTTTGGATGGATATGGGGAGGACAAGCCACTCTAGAAGGGAATAAGAGGTCATCTTGTCCATTTTCCAAACCACATAGCCACGGAAAAAGAAATCTCAAGCAAAAATCTCAGAAAATCCAAAGTAAAAGAAAGGGAAAAATATCAGGGTGTGACAAACCTCCCCCCTTAAAGAAATCTCATCCTTGAGATTTGGTTGCTCAGGGAACAGGTATGAATATACTGACATAAGGAAACC
>NW_021303031.1:0-1210 GCF_002162155.2 Triticum dicoccoides
AAATACGTGGCCATGGAATATTTGGGGCTTAGGAGGATGAGCGTGCAACGTGTGTCACTGCAGAAAACACGGAATGTTAAAAGAAAAACGATCGAAAAGTAAGAATTCATATGTTACGGGCCGGTTGAGGGGAGGACTTACTCGGGAAAGTAAGGCACGAGGAAGTTATCCTTATCTTGGTTTGCCAGAATGACGCCTTCGAGGTAAGAACTCGCGACTTGCCGGTCCCCAGCGCTGCCCAAGATCTTGGCACGCATGTAGAAGGGGTCGACTATCACGATGTCCGGGGTCTTGTCGCGAATGATCCGCATCTCCATACTCAGCGAAAATAGCCGAACGAAGGTGTAGTGCAGCGGATGAAGGTTAAACATAGCAAAGATGTCATCAAACCGCAGGACGATCGTACCCCCGATGTCGCCATCCACAAAGCCCTTGCCCTCTGGCACCTTGGCCACGAAAACCGGGTATGCCACATACTTCTCTCTGAGACGCCGCTTCTCCAAAGAAAGAACACTGTCGTGCAGACTCCGCATAGCACCGGTTGCAGCATTGAGCATATTTGGTGGTAGCATCGCCCTACCCGCCACATGCACCCTCCTCGAGATATCCTGCGGTGAAGGTGGCCCGTCCTGAGCACGGATCGTACTCGGTGCCGGCTGGCTCGCACCCTTCTTAGTCTTTCTTTTGCGTGCCTTCTTCTTCTCCTGTAATGGGACCGAGTTCTGCTCACAGACCGCCTTCTTGAGTGTGTTGGGGCTGATAATATTTCGCATCTCGCCTATCTGAGGCTCGGTGAAGTCGGCAGCTGGAGGCGTCTCCTGAGAGCTGAACGCCAGACGGCGCCTGTTGCAACTTGGCTTCTCCGCGGTACAAGCTAGATCGCACACGTCTTTTGTTGGGTTTGGTTCTTGAGAAGGAGGCCCCATGAAGTCGCCATCGTACCCATGCTCGGCAAAGTACTGATCGACGTTGCCAAATGTATCATCGTCGTCGTCGTCGTCGTTCTGATCCTGTGCCATATGCATGTTTGGATCCAGTGGCATAGGGATGTCCGGCACCGTTACGGCGGTCTTGCCATGGGGCCGACTTGGAGCCGGCACGACTGGCGGTGTTGTCTTTGGGGTGGTGTCCCCCGCCCCCAAACGAATCTGGCTCTTCGGCCAAAGCAGGGGCCAGCTCAGGCAGGCGCTGAGGGTCATCACGTCATCAT
>NW_021303032.1:0-81944 GCF_002162155.2 Triticum dicoccoides
TTTAGTTGGCGTGCACGAGCTCTAGTAATTGGTCCAGTTTGTATAGCAGCAGGGGCTGTGGGTGTAACAATTGTATTGATGTCCTCATCAATCTCCATGCTTGTTCTTGCTCCAATGTTCATCCTTCTCCAAGCTAGGCCCTTCATTTGTAAGCAAAACAAATGTATCCAATTTAGGCAGCATCATATTCTCATGAACATTAGAATCATTACCAAGAAACGAAAGTACCTGATAATTTAATTGGCGTGCGCGAGCTCTAGTAATTGGTCCCGTATATGTAGCAGTAGGGGCTGTGGGTGTAACAATGGTATTGATGTCCTCATCAGCTGTGGATCCGGCAAGACCTCTGAGATCGACTTCGTGGACCGACAAGTACTTTGACAACCGTTGTTCGCCAAGTACCCCTTCGGATCGCTAAGTTCGACTACCGATGACATGTACCACTACCATCGCTCCACGATCTGAACGGCTACGACGACATGAACATCTGCGGAACGTTTACGATTACACGATGAACCGCCAAGGCCGGCTACAACCCTTGTACCCCTACTATCGCCAAATACCACGACGACCAAAGCATAGTACCTCTACGTTTGCCATGTACATCGACCGTCATCGAAGACCCGTGCAACACTAACGCCAAGTTCCCCTACCATCCCCTCGGAAACATTGAATGCGTCAAGTCCTTCTCCGAGATGTGTACCACTACTTCCTCTACCATCACGAGAACGCCTACTTCCACTACCGCCGTCGCGAGAATGTCTACTTCCTCTACTTTGCACCGAACGAGAACTATCCCATTTGCACGCTTCGAAGGTATAACCCCGAGACGACGTCCTTGAACGAATGCATGTGTGATGTATGAGATGCTCGTGCTTGCACCGTGCTCGATTTGTCGATGCATGTTGCCCTCTTTTACCTTGTCACCATCATGTGGGAACCCGGTAACCGGGAGCACCCCACCTTCTATTGCATGTCACGCTCCCGTCGCACTTTCTTTGCACCGGGATCTCAATCGAGTTACCGAAACTAGAACGTTGCCGTGGCACCGTTTCGTTGTCGTTGTTGTGGCTCCCCTTTTCATTTCTGCCACGTTGACAAATGCTTCTTAATATGCCCTTGTCAACTTTTCTTAAAATTGCACAAAACTTGCACATGTCATTCGCATCATGATAATAACATTTAAATGTTAAAATTGTTGTTGCACCAAATTGATAATTGCATATGGGGATTTACCGGATTTGTTGTTTGTTATTTCCGGCCTCATTTAAACTTGCCTAAATGTTTAGTTTTCTTATGCTTCCCCTCTTGCCATGTTTAAGAACATTTAATATTGTTGGGTACATAAACAAGATCGAACTAAATAAATCACGTGGTGTTCCGTCAATATGCAACTCGTTGCATATTGAGCTCCACTTAACTTGTAGTGTTGTTTGTGCACTTTGCCATGCCATGCTTCATTGAACCGGACATGCATCATATTTGTTTGTGCATCATGCCATGTTCATGTCGTGGTTGTTTACTATGTTGTGTGCTTCTTTCCGGTGTTGCTTCTTTGGGTTGGTTCCGATAACGTCGTGTTTCTGAGGAACTGTTCGACTACGTCCGTTTGTCTTCTTCATGGACTCGTTCTTCTTCCTTGCGGGATTTCAGGCAAGATGACCATACCCTCGAAATCACTTCTATCTTTGCTTGCTAGTTGCTCGCTCTTTTGCTATGCCTATGCTGCGATACCTACCACTTGCTTATCATGCCTCCCATATTGTTGAACCAAGCCTCTAACCCACCTTGTCCTAGCAAATAGTTGATTGGCTATGTTACCGCTTTGCTCAGCTCCTCTTATAGCATTGTTAGTTGCAGGTGAAGATTGAAGTTTGTTCCTTGTTGGAACATGGAGATCGTTCCTTGTTGGAACATTGTTTTACTTGTTGGGATATCACAATATATCTTATTAAATTAATGCATCTATATACTTGGTAAAGGGTGGAAGGCTCGGCCTTATGCCTGGTGTTTTGTTCCACTCTTGCCGCCCTAGTTTCCGTCATATCGGTGTTATGTTCCCGGATTTTGCGTTCCTTACGCGGTTGGGTAATAATGGGAACCCCTTGACAGTTCGCCTTGAATAAAACTCCTCCAGCAAGGCCCAACCTTGGTTTTACCATTCGCCACCTAGCCTTTTTCCCTTGGGAGTCGCGCATCCCGAGGGTCATCTTTATTTTAACCCCCCGGGGCCAGTGCTTGTCTAAGTGTTGGTCCGAACTAGAGTCCTTTGCAGCGCCACCTCGGGGAAACTTGAGGGCTGGTTTTAGTTGTACGGAGCGCTCATCAGGTGTTGCCCTGAGAACGAGATATGTGCAGCTCCTATCAGGATGTCGGCGCATCGGGCGGTCTTGCTGGTCTTGTTTTACCTGTCGAAATGTCTTGTAACCGAGATTCCGAGTCTGATCGGGGCTTCCCGCTAGAAGGAATATCCTTCGTTGACCGTGAGAGCTTGTGATGGGCTAAGTTGGGACACCCCTGCAGGGTTTTGAACTTTTGAAAGCCGTGCCCGCGGTTATGGGCAGATGGGAATTTGTTAACGTCCGGTTGTAGAAAACCTGAAGTTGATCTTAATTAAAATACATCAACCACGTGTGTAACCGTGATGGTCTCTTCTCGGCGGAGTCCGGGAAGTGAACACGGTGTTGGAGTTATGCTTGACGTAGGTTGTTCTAGGATCACTTCTTGATCATAGTTTTATCGATCGTGCCTTGCCTTCTCTTCTCGCTCTCATTTGCGTATGTTTAGCCACCATATATGCTACGCTTGCTGCAGCTCCACCTCATACCTTTTACCTTACCCATAAGCTTAAATAGTCTTGATCGCGAGGGTGCGAGATTGCTGAGTCCCTGTGGCTCACAGATACTCCCAAAACCAGCTTGCAGGTGCCGATGAGTCCGTGCAGACTTCAACTGCACCAGCACCTCAATCACGTGCCTCCTCCAGTCGTGATACAAGAAAACAGGCACAACCACCATTATCTGCCAAGAGCGCACCTACTGGGCCTGCACAGAGTTCTTCTTCTTCCATGGCATCAACAGGGCACACAAGTGATATTATTTGTCGTCGTTGTAAGGGAGGAGGTCATTATGCGAGAGAATGCAAATCTTCGCGTGTGATGATTGCTACCGCGGATGGTGGATATGAGTCCGCTAGTGACTATGATGAGGAGACTTTGGCTCTTATTACACGTGAAGAACATGGTGGAGATGATTCTGATCATGAGACGCAATACATGGCTCCTGAAGACGCTGACAGGTATGAATGTTTAGTTGCTCAACGTGTTTTGAGTGTGCAGGTCACACAAGCTGAGCAAAATCAGAGGCACAATTTGTTCCATACCAAGGGAGTTGTGAAAGAACGTTCTATGCGCGTCATCATAGATGGAGGGAGCTGCAACAACTTGGCTAGAATGGAGATGGTGGAGAAGCTTTCTCTCACCATAAGACCACATCCACATCCTTACTACATCCAATGGTTCAACAACATCGGCAAGGTTAAGGTAACACGTACGGTTCGTGTGCATTTTAGTATCTCTACATATGCTGATTATGTTGATTGTGATGTGGTACCTATGCAAGCATGTTCCTTATTACCTGGTAGACCATGGCAATTTGATAAAAATTCTGTACACCATGGTAGAAACAATCACTATACTCTTGTTCATAGGGATAAAAATATTACTTTGCTTCATATGACTCCTGATTCCATTTTGAAAGATGATATTAATAGAGCTAATAAAGCAAAACAGGAGACGAATAAGAGTGAAAATCAGATTGTGGCAAAAGAATTTGAGCAACAAATGACGCCTAATAATAAACCATCTAGTGTTGCTTCTGAAATTAAATTGAAAAGTGCATGTTTCTTTGCCACCAAATCTGATATTGATGAGCTAGATTTCAGCAAATCTGTTTGCTATGCTTTTGTGTGCAAAGAGGCATTATTTTCATTCGAGGACGTGCCTTCCTCTTTGCCTCCTGCTGTCACTAACATTTTGCAGGAGTTCGCTGACATCTTTCCACAAGACGTGCCACCGGGATTACCGCCTATTCGAGGGATTGAGCATCAGATTGACTTAATTCCCGGTGCATCACTGCCAAACCGTGCGCCATACCGTACCAATCCAGAGGAGACGAAGGAGATTATGCGTCAAGTACAAGAGCTTCTCGATAAAGGTTATATACGCGAATCCCTTAGTCCTTGTGCTGTTCCTATTATTCTAGTGCCGAAAAAGGATGGTACATCACGTATGTGTGTTGATTGTAGAGGCATTAATAATATTACTATTCGTTATCGTCATCCTGTTCCTAGGCTAGATGATATGCTTGATGAATTGAGTGGCTCTACAATATTCTCCAAAGTTGATTTGCGTAGTGGTTACCATCAAATTCGTATGAAATTGGGTGATGAATGGAAAACAGCATTTAAAACAAAGTTTGGTTTATATGAGTGGTTAGTCATGCCTTTTGGGTTAACTAATGCGCCTAGTACTTTCATGAGACTAATGAACGAAGTTTTACGTGCTTTCATTGGACGATTTTTGGTAGTCTATTTTGATGATATACTGATTTATAGCAGATCTTTGGAAGAACATTTGGAACATTTATGTGCTGTTTTTATTGCTCTACGTGATGCACGTTTGTTTGGTAACCTTGGGAAGTGCACCTTTTGCACCGACCGAGTATCTTTTCTTGGCTATGTTGTTACTCCACAGGGAATTGAAGTTGATAAAGCCAAGATTGAAGCTATTGAGAGTTGGCCGCAGCCCAAAACGGTCACACAAGTGAGGAGTTTTCTTGGCCTCGCTGGATTCTATAGGCGTTTTGTGAGAGATTTCAGCACCATTGCTGCACCTCTCAATGAGCTTACAAAGAAAGATGTGCCTTTTCTTTGGGGTACCGCACAGGAAGAAGCCTTCTCGGTATTGAAAGATAAGTTGACACATGCTCCTTTACTCCAACTTCCTGATTTTAATAAGACTTTTGAGCTTGAATGTGATGCTAGTGGAATTGGATTAGGCGGTGTGTTATTACAAGATGGCAAACCTGTTGCATACTTTTCTGAAAAATTGAGTGGGCCTAGTCTGAATTATTCTACTTATGATAAAGAATTATATGCTCTTGTTCGGACTTTAGAAACATGGCAACATTATTTATGGCCGAAAGAATTTGTTATACATTCTGATCATGAATCTTTGAAACATATTTAAAGTCAAGCTAAATTGAATCGTAGACATGCTAAATGGGTTGAATTCATTGAGACTTTTCCTTATGTCATTAAACACAAGAAGGGAAAAGAAAATGTTATTGCTGATGCATTGTCTCGCCGCTATACTATGCTTTCACAACTTGACTTCAAAATATTTTGTTTGGAAACCATCAAAGATCAATATGTGCATGATGCTGATTTTAAAGATGTAATGCAGAATTGTAAAGAAGGAATAATGTGGAACAAGTTCGTCGTTAACGATGGATTTGTGTTTCGTGCTAACAAGCTATGCATTCCAGCTAGCTCCGTTCGTCTTTTGTTGTTGCAGGAGGCGCATGGAGGAGGATTAATGGGACACTTTGGCGTGAAAAAGACGGAGGACGTACTTGCTACACATTTCTTTTGGCCAAAGATGAGACGGGATGTTGAGCGTTTTATTGCTCGCTGCACTACATGTCAAAAAGCTAAGTCATGACTCAATCCTCATGGTTTATATATGCCTTTGCCTGTACCTAGTGTTCCTTGGGAGGATATATCTATGGACTTTGTTTTAGGTTTACCTCGAACAAAGAAGGGGAGGGATAGCATATTTGTTGTCGTGGATAGATTCTCGAAAATGGCACACTTTATACCATGTCATAAAAGCGATGATGCTGTTAATGTTGCTGATTTGTTCTTTCGTGAAATTATTCGCTTGCATGGTGTGCCAAATACTATTGTTTCAGATCGTGATACTAAATTTCTTAGCCACTTTTGGAGATGTTTATGGGCTAAGTTGGGGACTAAACTGCTTTTTAGTACTACTTGTCACCCCCAAACTGATGGACAAACTGAAGTAGTCAATAGAACGTTGTCTACTATGCTTAGGGCTGTTTTGAAGAATAATAAGAATGTGGGAGGAATGCTTGCCTCATATTGAATTTGCTTATAATCGTTCATTGCATTCTACTACTAAGATGTGCCCTTTTGATGTTGTGTATGGTTTCCTACCTCGTGCACCTATTGATTTGTTGCCTCTTCCATCTTCGGGGAAGGTTAATTTTGATGCTAAACAACGTGCTAAATTAATTTTAAAAATGCATGAGTTAACTAAGGAAAACATTGAGCGTATGAATGCTAAATATATACTTGCTGGAGATAAGGGTAGAAAACATGTTGTGTTTGCACCTGGAGATCTTGTTTGGTTACATTTGCGTAAGGATAGATTTCCTGATTTGCGCAAATCAAAGCTAATGCCACGTGCTGATGGTCCCTTTAAGGTGTTAGAGAAAATAAATGATAATGCATATAAACTTGAGCTGCCTACAGATTTTGGGGTTAGTCCCACTTTTAACATTGCAGATTTGAAGCCTTATTTGGGTGAGGAAGATGAGCTTCCATCGAGGACGACTTCATTCCAAGAAGGGGAGGATGATGAGGACATCAATACCATTGTTACACCCACAACCCCTACTGCTACATATACGGGACCAATTACTAGAGCTCGCGCACGCCAATTAAATTATCAGGTACTTTCGTTTCTTGGTAATGATTCTAATGTTCATGAGAATATGATGCTGCCTAAATTGGATACATTTGTTTTGCTTACAAATGAAGGGCCTAGCTTGGAGAAGGATGAACATTGGAACAAGAACGGAGTTACAAGTGATGATTTCAGGTCTTTGAAGCCACCATAATGGGTGCATGAAGCCTTGGACGAAATATACAAGATGCCACTTCATAAATTTCGTCCCGAGGCTATTATAGGTGCTGCGTCACCTTATTATTGGGCCAGGCCCATGTAGTTTCGAAATACATAAGTATAGGCTATTTTTAGAGTCCGTATGTGTGAGGAAACAAGAGATAGGGTTGATTTCGGACCCCTCCACCAAGGGTCACGAAATTCCCCCCCTCTTCCTCCATATATACAGCCCTTAGGGCATAGTTTAGACTTTGGGTTTTGTTTAGATTAAAAGTTCGCCATAGCTGCAACTTCGCGTACTTCGTTTGTGTTCAACGACCAGACAAAGGCGTCACAGAACCCCATCTTGATCAATAAAGCTTTCATCTTATATTCGCAATATCCAGATTGCAATCTTAGTTTCTTGCTTGTTCTTCGTTTGCTCGCAGGAAACAGACCCTCGTGGTCAGGCTGATCGTGCTCCGGCGTGGTCAATAACCTCTCGGAGTTGGTTTAGCGATTGCTAAGGCGCGACGTCCTCGCACGTTCGTAGTCGGATCGTCAAAGTCGACTTCCACCAAAGCGATATCCATCATCTCATCGAAAGACGGGACACCTTTGCCTCTATCAGCGTGTCTACACCAAAATGCTCAAGATGCCGAGGCACAACGTCAAGAACAACAACTCCGTGATGCTCAAGCACTTGCGGCGCAACAAGCTCTACGCGATTCGAGTCGTGCCGTTGCCGACCGAAGCCGACAAGCCCGTGAACAAGAGGAAGCACTTCGTGAAGAAATTCAAGAACGAAGATTTCAGGCTCGCGTGCATCATCAAGTTCCTCCTGGAGCTCGACAAGCTCCTCCACAAGCTCGCCAAGAACAACAAGTCAATCAAGAGCATGAAGACAATGGAGATCCTCCACGACAAGAACAACATGACGATAACAACCCTCCGTGCCAAGAGCACCACGAGTTGATCAATCATCAACAACATGGGCGTCACCATCCCCGACCCCAACACAATGAAGAGCAACGTTATGGCAAACTCAAGTTCACCATGCCCAAGTTCAACGGAAGCAACGATCTCGAAGAGTACCTTTCATGAGCATTGAAGGTTGACAAGATCTTCCGTTTGCACAATTTCGAAGAAGAGAAGAAGATCGCAATGGCATCCCTTGAGTTCCAAGATTATGTCCTCATTTGGTGGGAACAAATCATAGAGCACCGAGAGGCAAGAGGTGAACCACCCATCACTACTTGGGCGCAAATGAAGGATGTCATGAGAGCAAACTTCGTACCTACCTACCGCGACCTCTTCAAGAAACTCCAACAACTCAAGCAAGGAACAAAGAGCGTTGAAGAATACTGCAAGGAGATGGAGATTGCAATGATAAGAGCCAATGTCACGGAAGATGATGAGCAAACAATGGCACGTTTCTTGAATGGACTCAATCACCTTATCAAGAAGATCGCCGACTTCCAACCATACTCAAATCTCATCGCGCTAGTGCACCAAGCTACCAAAGCGGAACACCAAGTGCATGATGATTTCAAGCATGCCAAGTTCTCATCCAAGTCATACGGCTTCTCCAACAACCAAGCTTCAACGACTCCAACACCAACTACAAAGCCTTCTTCCACCAACATCGACAAGTCGACTTCCAAGAAAGTTTCGTCAACTACAAGCCATCCTCCTACGAGCAACTTCAAGCCGAGAGCTTCATCATCATCAACTCCAACCGAAGAGACCGCCAAGACGAGTTTCTTCAAGTGTTTCACTTGCGGAGGCCGAGGCCACAAGTCCTACGAGTGCACCAACAAGCGAACCATGGTCTTCAATGATGATGGCACTTATGAATCCATGAGCGAAGGCGAAATGGAAGCCCTCGAGCAAGTCGCCATGCACTGCCAAGTGAACAATGAAGAAGAACAAGTCTTTTGTGATGAAGACTCAAGTCCCGCACTTGTTGTCTCCAAAGTCTTGACTCTCCAACATCACCAAGAAGAAGACCAACAATGCCACATATTCCACACCAAGGCCGGCATCAATGGATGATCCGTCAAGGTCATCATCGATGGAGGGAGTTGTCATAATCTCGCAAGTGAAGAACTTTGCTCCAAGCTCCAATTGCCCAAGACGAAGCATCCACATCCATACAAAGTGCAATGGCTTAGTGACTCCGGCACAATCCAAGTCGAGCACCGAGTACAAGTCTCCCGGCGCCTACGAAGACACCTTGGAGTGCAACGTCGTTCCAATGACCGTTTGTCATCTTCTCCTTCGACAGCCATGGCAATACGATAGAGGAGTCATCCACAACGGCCGAACGAACCACTACATCTTCAAAATGAAGGGCAAGGAGTACGTCCTCCGTCCAATGTCGCCAAGTCAAGTGATCGCCGACAAGCAACCCACCCATCGTGGAGATCATTGTGAGAGAGCGAGCCACCAAAAAGAGTGAGCGCCACAAGCCAAAATTGAGTGCCTCCACGATGAGTGAAAACAAAAACCAACTTCTATTTGCCACCAAACGTGAGATGAGAGAAGTGTGTGAGAACCCATCTAGTGTCCTACACTACATCCTCGTGTGCAAGGACAATGCATCACAAACTAACACTTCTCACACTCTTCCTCTAGTGTTGTCTTCTCTTTTGCAGGAAATTCAAGATGGTTTCCCCGATGAGCTACCTCCAGGTCTACCTCCTCTACGAGGTATTGAGCACTGAATCGACCTCATCCCCGGAGCACCTCTTCTGAACAAAGCTCCATACCGTGTCAATCCCGATGAAACAAAAGAAATACAAAGGAAAGTAAAGCATCTTATCAACCATCGACATGTGCGTGAAAGTTTGAGCCCTTGTGCCGTTCCGATCATTCTTGTGCCAAAACGTGATGGTAGCTTTCGCATGTGCTCCGATTGTAGACCTATCAATGCTATCACCGTTCGCTATAGGTATCCCATTCCACGGCTAGATGATATGCTTGATTAGCTTAGTGGTGCCACTATATTTTCCAAAATTGATCTTAAGAGTGGTTACTATCAAATCCGCATACAAGAGGGTGATGAATGGAAAACCGCCTTCAAAACCAAGTTTGGTTTGTTTGAGTGGTTAGTTATGCCTATGGGTCTGATAGCGACAAAGGTGTCCCGATGTTTCGATGAGATGGTGGCTATCGTTTTCAGTGGGAGTCGACCTTGACGATCTGACTACGAACGTGCGAGACGTCGCGCCTTAGCAATCGCTAAACCAACTTCCGAGGGTTATTGACCACGCCGGAGCACGATCAACCTGACCACGAGGGTCTGTTTCCTACAAGCAAACGAAGACCAAGCAAGAAACTAAGATTGCAATCTGGATATTGCGAATCTAAGATGAAAGCTTTATTGATCAAGGTGGGGTTCTGTGATGCCTTGGTCTGGTCGTTGAACACAAACGAAGTACGCGAAGTTGCAGCTATGGCGAACTTTTAATCTAAACAAAAACCAAAGCCTAAACGATGCCCTAAGGGCTATATATATGGAGGAGAGAGGGGGAATTTCGTGGCCCTTGGTGGAGGGGTCCGAAACCAACCCTAACTCTTGTTTCCCCACACATACGGACTCTAAAAATAGCCTATACTTTACTTCGAAAATACATGGGCCTGGCCCAATAATAAGGTGACACAGTACCTAAAATAGCCTCTGGACGAAATTTATGAAGTGGCATCTTGTATATTTCGTCCCATGCTTCATGCACTCATTATGGTGGCTTCAGAGTCCTGGAATCATCACTTGTAACTCCGTTCTTGCTCCCCTTGCGCATGCCATCATCTCCATGCTTGAACTTGCTCCAAGGTTCATCTTTCTTGTCCAAGCTAGGCCCTTCATTTGTAAGCAAAACAAATGTATCCAATTTAGGCAGCATCATATTCTCATGAACATTAGAATCGTTACCAAGAAACGAAAGTACCTGATAATTCAATTGGAGTGTGCGAGCTCTAGTAATCGGTCCAGTATGTATAGCAGCAGGGGCTGTGGGTGTAACAATGGTATTGATGTCCTCATCATCCTCCCCTTCTTGAAATGAAGTCGTCCTCGACGAAAGTTCATCGTCCTCACCCAAATAAGGCTTCAAATCTGCAATGTTAAAAGTGGGACTAACCCCAAAATCTGCAGGTAGCTCAAATTTATATGCATTATCATTTATTTTCTCTAACACCTTAAAAGGACCATCAGCACGTGGCATTAGCTTTGATTTGTGCAAATTAGGAAATTTATCCTTACGCAAATGTAACCAAACAAGATCTCCAGGTGCAAACACAACAGGTTTTCGACCCTTATCTCCAGCAAGTTTATATTTAGCATTCATACGCTCAATGTTTTCCTTAGTTAACGCATGCATTTTTAAAATCAATTCAGCATGTTCTTTAGCATCAAAATTAACTTTCTCCGAAGATGGAAGAGGTAACAAATCAATAGGTGCACGAGGTAGGAAACCATACACAATTTCAAAAGGGCACATCTTAGTAGTAGAATGCAATGAACGATTATAAGCAAATTCAATATGAGGCAAGCATTCTTACCACATTTTCTTGTTATTCTTCAAAACAGCCCTAAGCATAGTAGACAATGTTCTATTGACTACTTCAGTTTGTCCATCAGTTTGGGGGTGACAAGTAGTACTAAAAAGCAGCTTAGTCCCCAACTTAGCCCATAAACATCTCCAAAAGTGGCTAAGAAATTTAGTATCACGATCTGAAACAATAGTATTTGGCACACCATGCAAGCGAATAATTTCACGAAAAAACAAATCAGCAACATTAACAGCATCATCGCTTTTATAACATGGTATAAAGTGTGCCATTTTCGAGAACCTATCCACGACAACAAATATGCTATCCCTCCCCTTCTTTATTCGAGGTAAACCTAAAACAAAGTCCATAGATATATCCTCCCAAGGAACACTACGTACAGGCAAATGCATATATAAACCATGAGGATTGAGTCGTGACATAGCTTTTTGACATGTAGTGCAGCGAGCAACAGAACGCTCAACATTCCGTCTCATCTTTGGCCAAAATAAATGTGTAGCAAGTATATCCTCCGTCTTCTTGACGCCAAAGTGTCCCATTAATCCTCCTCCATGCGCCTCCTGCAACAACAAAAGATGAACGAAGCTAGCTGGAGTGCATAGCTTGTTAGCACGAAAGACAAATCCATCGTTAAGAACGAACTTGTTCCAAGTTCTCCCTTCCTTACAATTCTGCAATACATCTTTAAATTCAGCATCATGAACATATTGATCTTTGATGGTCTCCAAACCAAATATTTTAAAGTCAAGTTGTGAAAGCATAGTATAACGACGAGATAATGCATCAGCAATAACATTTTCTTTACCCTTCTTGTGTTTAATGACATAAGGGAAAGTCTCAATGAATTCAACCCATTTAGCATGTCTACGGTTCAGTTTTGCTTGACTTTTAATGTGTTTCAAAGATTCATGATCAGAATGTATAACAAGTTCCTTGGGCCATAAATAATGTTGCCATGTTTCTAAGGTCCGAACAAGAGCATATAATTCTTTATCATAAGTAGAATAGTTCAGACTAGGCCCACTCAATTTTTCAGAAAAGTATGCAACAGGTTTGCCATGTTGTAATAACACACCTCCTGATGCAGAGCATCTCAAGGTCATCCCCATGGACCTACCATCGTCTCACCAAGTGCCTACCGGGCCCATGACTCAATCACGCGCAAGAGCCCTTGAAACCGAGGTGACATCTCTCCTCTCACAATTCCACTCCGATGCACATGAAGCATGGCTACTACCTCATATGGATACATTGTGCATACTCAGGTACAATGGAGAATCTAAGGAGCAAGGACAAGAAGAAGAGGAAGATGGACGAGAAGACGGAGAAGAAGAAGAGCTACAGGAAATTTCCCAGCCACCGGACGACCGGCCGGGATCAGACGTCCGGCGCCTGAAGCGTCAGCCGAGCTCCAGCCAGCGGACGTCCGGCCCAGACCGGACGACCGGTGCCCCTGCACCCGAAGCGAACGAGCGGACGTCCGGTCCGGACCGGACGACCGGCGCACCAGCACCCGAAGCAACATCAGCGGAAGTCCGGAGCCCCCGGACGTTTGGCGCCCCCATCACAGAGCAGAACCAACAGACGCCCGGAAGCCACCGGACGTCCGGCACCTCCTAAGACACTGGATGACCGGTCCCCAGCGTACGTCCGGTACATGGCTGTGTCCAGATTCGGGCCCGAGGCCCATGTACCCCCTTCACTTCGCCCTTTTTGCACTTAGACTATAAATAGACCCCCCATTCATCCTAGCTAGGGTTAGCGTTGTGATAGCTCATTTAAAAGATAGAGCTACGCTCATCCATTACGGATCTACTCCACGAGAGAGACCGCGGCCCCTCTACGGAGAAGATCCCCTTGGATTCAAGACCCCCTCTTGGGTGGCCCCATCAAGACCTCCTCACGGAGAAGAACCCGATTACCGTTTGTATCGTCTGTTGTTGACTTTGGATCAATGTATTTTCCTTTGTGTTCATCGATCTAGCGCATGTGTGATATATTTCTTGTTGGTTGAGTGATTTCTCTCGTGTTTTCCCCCGTTTTCCCCTCGTGTTCTTCGTGTTCATCCTTGGGATCCGCTCCTTTTGTGAAAGATCGGCCATCTATGGTTCCACCCTACATCACCTCCTAATCCAATTCCACTAGCATCACATTCAAGCTCAAAAGTCTCATTGAAATTAGGAAGTTAGAGTAAAGGAGCATGTGTGAACTTATCTTTCAATACCGTGAAGGCTTCTTCCTGTGCGGTACCCCAAACAAAAGGCACATCCTTCTTTGTAAGCTCGTTGAGAGGTGCAACAATGGTGCTGAAATCTCTCATAAAACGCCAATAGAAACCAGCGAGGCCAAGGAAACTCCTCACTTGTGTGACCGTTTTGGGCTGCAGCCAACTCTCCATAGCTTCAATCTTGGCTTTATCAACTTCAAGTCCCTGTGGAGTAACAACATAGCCAAGAAAAGATACTCGGTCGATGCAAAAGGTGCACTTTCCAAGGTTACCAAACAAACGTGCATCACGTAGAGCAATAAATACAGCACGTCAATGTTCCAAATGTTCCTCCAAAGATTTGCTATAAATCAATATGTCATCAAAGTAAACTACCACAAATCGTCCAATGAAAGCACGTAAAACTTCGTTCATTAACCTCATGAAAGTACTAGGTGCATTAGTTAACCCAAAAGGCATGACTAACCACTCATATAATCCAAACTTAGTTTTAAATGCTGTTTTCCATTCATCTCCCAATTTCATACGAATTTGATGGTATCCACTATGCAAATCAACTTTGGAGAATATTGTAGAGCCACTCAATTCATCAAGTATATCATCTAGCCTAGGAATAGGATGAGGATAACGAATAGTAATATTATTAATGTACTTCAAAAATACAAGGGCCTGGACCAATAATAAGGTGACACAACACCTAAAATAGCCTCTGGACGACATTTATGAAGTGGCATCTTGTATATTTCGTCCCATGCTTCATGCACTCATTATGGTGGCTTCAGAGTCCTGGAATCATCACTTGTAACTCTGTTCTTGCTCCCCTTGCACATGCCATCATCTCCATGCTTGAACTTGCTCCAAGGTTCATCTTTCTTGTCCAAGCTAGGCCCTTCATTTGTAAGCAAAACAAATGTATCCAATTTAAGCAGCATCATATTCTCATGAACATTAGAATCGTTACCAAGAAACGAAAGTACCTAATAATTCAATTGGCGTGCGCGAGCTCTAGTAATCGGTCCAGTATGTATAGCAGCAGGGGCTGTGGGTGTATTGATGTCCTCATCAGGGTCTTTCGGAAGCACCGGACACTTTTATGCGCCTCATGAATCATGTCTTTCTGATGAGGACATCAATACCATTGTTACACCCACAGCCCCTACTGCTACATATACGGGACCAATTACTAGAGCTCGCGCACGCCAATTAAATTATCAGGTACTTTCGTTTCTTGGTAATGATTCTAATGTTCATGAGAATATGATGCTGCCTAAATTGGATACATTTGTTTTACTTACAAATGAAGGGCCTAGCTTGGAGAAGGATGAACATTGGAGCAAGAACAAGCATGGAGATGATGCCATGCGCAAGGGGAACAAGAACGGAGTTACAAGTGATGATTTCAGGACTTTGAAGCCACCATAATGGGTGCATGAAGCCATGGACGAAATATACAAGATGCCACTTCATAAATTTCGTCCCGAGGCTATTATAGGTGCTGCGTCACCTTTTTATTGGGCCAGGCCCATGTAATTTCGAAATACATAAGTATAGGCTATTTTTAGAGTCCGTATGTGTGGGGAAACAAGAGATAGGGTTAATTTCGGACCCCTCCACCAAGGGCCACGAAATTCCCCCTTTCTTCCTCCATATATACAGCCCTTAGGGCACCGTTTAGACTTTGGGTTTTGTTTAGATTAAAAGTTCGCCATAGCTGCAACTTCGCGTACTTCGTTTGTGTTCAGCGACTAGACAAAGGCATCACAGAACCCCACCTTGATCAATAAAGCTTTCATCTTATATTCGCAATATCCAGATTGCAATCTTAGTTTCTTGCTTGTTCTTCGTTTGCTCGCAGGAAACAGACCCTCGTGGTCAGGTTGATCGTGCTCCGGCGTGGTCAATAACCTCTCGGAGTTGGTTTAGCGATTGCTAAGGCGCGACGTCCTCGCACGTTCATAGTCGGATCGTCAAAGTCGACTTCCACCAAAGCGATATCCATCATCTCATCGAAAGACGGGACACCTTTGCCTCTATCAAGTGGTATCAGATTTCCAGGTTGCTCGGTGAGATTTTACAGTTTTTCGTAGTTTAGATCGAGTCTGTTCTTCATACCTATAGTCCACGAAAAAGCCAAAAAAAATTAGGGTTAGTTCATCCCATCCGAACCAATCTGAGCCTTGCATAATCTTTTCTGTATTTGCTTTGTTGAATTTGTGGTTGCATCATCGTGTCCAGTTGCTGGTCTTAGCGTCTAGTCTTTTAGAGTTTCGAGTTCTGTTCACAGGTTGTCACGTCGCCGCTGCCATATATCACCACTGCATCATCATCGTCGCTGTTGCCATATACCACCACCACATATTCACCGCCAATCCGAATCCATATACGCCACCACATATCCGCCGCCATCACGCCAATCCGAGTTCACCTGCAACATATATCCGCCACCTGTCCGTGTTCCACCAGATTCATCTCCGCTTCCAGTCCGAGTTCCACCAGATTCATCTCCGCCACCAGTCCTAGTCCGAGTCCAGTAATTGTTGCATTGTTCTTGATTTCCAAATCACGCGACACTCCGAGTCGTGACAGAGAAGGACTCCCCAACTTCCGAGCCATCCGCAGAAGAAAAATAGTTCCAATTTCAAAAAAAAACTAAGTCTGGAAAATTCTGGCTAGGCAGTTTTTAGACCATTTGTAGACTTTTTCGAAAAAAATTTGTTGCGGAGCAAAAAAAAAGGAAAAAAAAGTGCAAAAAAAAAACAAAGAAAAAAAAATTCAGAGTGTGCTCCTCCCTTGTTTACGTGCCGCGCCGTGATTTTGTTGGTGTTCTAGGCTCGCGTCTCTAGCACAGTCTAGCCTAGGACCAGCACAGTACCGTTGTTGAGCGTTTATTCAACTTTGCATCTCTGAATTGATTATTGCGGACCCTTTTTGCTACCATATTATAAGCCTTCCCAGCTCCACATACATCTACGTCGTGTGTTTGACTCTCCCTGGTAATCGCTCTATCCAAGCTTTGAGAGTTTGACTACAACGGTTGCCGATCACCGCCTGTTGCTGGGTAAGAACTGGTAAGAATTTGAGTTTTGCTTGACGGATTTGTGACACCCACCACCACCACTTGTTCGTAGTCTGTAGGATCATATTCTTGTGTGTTTCTATTGCTGCTAACCATGCCAGGATCACAAGCCAACGAGATTGACTGGGAGAATTTATCGAACAAGGAGCTTCATGATAAGTTTCAACAAATGATGACTGAACAGGTGCAAGATGTGCTGAACAATTTTGAAGAGGTCATGGAGAAGATCACTGGCCTTGAGAAGACGTTCGAAACAAAGCTCGATAACAAGTTTAATGAATTGCTCGCGCGTCTTCCACCACCACCACCCACTGCATCTACCGCACCTCTCCAACAACAACAACAACGACTACCTCCACGTCGCGAAACAGACCTCCGCCGAGCAAGCCATGTTCCTCCTGCGTTTGGCCAAACTGTTGGTGTTGCTGTTGATACTTCTGTGGCTCCTGCTGCTGATGCGGAGGAGGATGATTATGTGGGAGATTATGAGGATGAGGTTGATCAAAATCAGCACTACGTGCAGCCACCTGTACCACCACCAGCAGGTCGACCTCAGGTATATATTCGTAATGGTAGGCCTGCACCACCACCTCAGGTACGAGATGATGTCCATATTCCTAAACTAAAATTGAATATTCCACCATTTGAGGGTAGATATGTTCCTGATATATATCTTACTTGGGAGTTAGAAACTGAACAACGATTTACATGTTTACAATATCCTGAGGAGAGACGAGTTGCTGCTGCTGTTTGTGCTTTCACTAGTTTTGCATGTGTATGGTGGTCTGAACATTGTAGATTATATCCTATTCCAACTACTTGGGCTGCTTTGAAAACTGCTATGCGTACGCGTTGGGTTCCACCATATTATCAACGTGAATTGCTTCAAAAATTGCAGTGTTTAAGACAAGGGAAAAATTCTGTAGAAGAATATTATCAGGAATTACAAACTGGCATGATTAGATGTGGTATTGTTGAGGAGAATGAAGCTATGCTTGCACGTTTTCTGGGTGGATTAAATAGAGAGATTCAGACCATTCTAGACTATAAGGAGTATACTTGATGAGGACATCAATACAATTGTTACACCCACAACCCCTGCTGCTATACATACTGGACCAATTACTAGAGCTCGTGCACGCCAACTAAATTACCAGGTACTTTCGTTTCTTGGTAATGATTCTAATGTTCATGAGAATATGATGCTGCCTAAATTGGATACATTTGTTTTGCTTACAAATGAAGGGCCTAGCTTGGAGAAGGATGAACATTGGAGCAAGAACAAGCATGGAGATGATGCCATGCGCAAGGGGAACAAGAACGGAGTTACAAGTGATGATTTCAGGACTTTGAAGCCACCATAATGGGTGCATGAAGCCATGGACGAAATATACAAGATGCCACTTCATAAATTTCGTCCCGAGGCTATTATAGGTGCTGCGTCACCTTTTTATTGGGCCAGGCCCATGTAATTTCGAAATACATAAGTATAGGCTATTTTTAGAGTCCGTATGTGTGGGGAAACAAGAGATAGGGTTAATTTCGGACCCCTCCACCAAGGGCCACGAAATTCCCCCTTTCTTCCTCCATATATACAGCCCTTAGGGCACCGTTTAGACTTTGGGTTTTGTTTAGATTAAAAGTTCGCCATAGCTGCAACTTCGCGTACTTCGTTTGTGTTCAGCGACTAGACAAAGGCATCACAGAACCCCACCTTGATCAATAAAGCTTTCATCTTATATTCGCAATATCCAGATTGCAATCTTAGTTTCTTGCTTGTTCTTCGTTTGCTCGCAGGAAACAGACCCTCGTGGTCAGGTTGATCGTGCTCCGGCGTGGTCAATAACCTCTCGGAGTTGGTTTAGCGATTGCTAAGGCGCGACGTCCTCGCACGTTCATAGTCGGATCGTCAAAGTCGACTTCCACCAAAGCGATATCCATCATCTCATCGAAAGACGGGACACCTTTGCCTCTATCAAGTGGTATCAGATTTCCAGGTTGCTCGGTGAGATTTTACAGTTTTTCGTAGTTTAGATCGAGTCTGTTCTTCATACCTATAGTCCACGAAAAAGCCAAAAAAAATTAGGGTTAGTTCATCCCATCCGAACCAATCTGAGCCTTGCATAATCTTTTCTGTATTTGCTTTGTTGAATTTGCGGTTGCATCGTCGTGTTCAGTTGCTGGTCTTAGCGTCTAGTCTTTTAGAGTTTCGAGTTCTGTTCACAAGTTGTCACGCCGTCGCCGCACCATCATCATCGCCCCTGCCATCTACCACCACCGCTCCGAATCCGTATCCATATACCACCACCAATCCGTGTCCATATACCACCACCGATCCATATCCATATACTACCACCGCTGCCATATACCACCACCATATATCCACCACCAATCCGAGTTCCTTGCTTATTAGGTTTGTTTTCGGGATCAATCTAGATTCCGATTCGTGTTTCCTTGCCGGAGTCGGGTAGCCACGCTCCGTTTAGGCCCAAAATTTTTCGAAAACGCATTTTTCGAAAAAATTTCTGGCTATCCTATTTTTAGGTGTTTCTGAGTGTTTTGAGACAGGTGCCATTATAGGAAGTTTTTTTTGACCCGTTTCCAGTTTTTGGGTCCGGGCAGTCGAAAAAAAAAAATTGGTCGAAAAAATTTCGTGCCCATCCTGTCAGTTTGAGCTAGGAAGAGTTTTGAGACACTCGCCATTATAGTGATTTTTCGCAAAAAAAAAAGCAGCGCAAAAAAAAAGAGCGCAAAAAAAAAAGAGCGAAAAAAAAAATTCAGAGTGTGCTTTTCCCTTGTTTACGTGCCGCGCCGTGATTTTGTTAGTGTTCTAGGCTCGCGTCTCTAGCACAGTCTAGCCTAGGACCAGCACAGTACCGTCGTTGAGCGTTTATTCAACTTTGCATCTCTGAATTGATTATTGCTGACCCTTTTTGCTACCATATTATAAGCCTTCCCAGCTCCACATACATCTACGTCGTGCGTTTGACTCTCCCTGGTAATCGCTCTATCCAAGCTTTGAGAGTTTTTGACTACAACGTTGCCGATCACCGCCTGCTGCTGGGTAAGAACTGGTAAGAATTTGAGATTTGCTTGACGGATTTGTGACACCCACTGATAGAGGCAAAGGTGTCCCGTCTTTCGATGAGATGTTGGATATCGCTTTGGTGGAAGTCGACTTTGACGATCCGACTACGAACGTGCGAGGACGTCGCGCCTTAGCAATCGCTAAACCAACTCCGAGAGGTTATTGACCACGCTGGAGCACGATCAACCTGACCACGAGGGTCTGTTTCCTGCGAGCAAACGAAGAACAAGCAAGAAACTAAGATTGCAATCTGGATATTGCGAATATAAGATGAAAGCTTTATTGATCAAGGTGGGGTTCTGTGACGCCTTTGTCTGGTCGTTGAACACAAACGAAGTACGCGAAGTTGCAGCTATGGCGAACTTTTAATCTAAACAAAACCCAAAGTCTAAACGATGCCCTAAGGGCTGTATATATGGAGGAAGAGGGGGGAATTTCGTGGCCCTTGGTGGAGGGGTCCGAAATCAACCCTATCTCTTGTTTCCCCACACATACGGACTCTAAAAATAGCCTATACTTATGTATTTCGAAATTACATGGGCCTGGCCCAATAATAAGGTGACGCAGCACCTAAAATAGCCTCGGGACGAAATTTATGAAGTGGCATCTTGTATATTTCGTCCAAGGCATCATGCACCCATTATGGTGGCTTCAAAGTCCTGAAATCATCACCTGTAACTCCGTTCTTGTTCCCCTTGCGCATGCCATCATCTCCATGCTTGTTCTTGCTCCAATGTTCATCCTTCTCCAAGCTAGGCCCTTCATTTGTAAGCAAAACAAATGTATCCAATTTAGGCAGCATCATATTCTCATGAACATTAGAATCATTACCAAGAAACGAAAGTACCTGGTAATTTAGTTGGCGTGCACAAGCTCTAGTAATTGGTCCAGTATGTATAGCAGCAGGGGCTGTGGGTGTAACAATTGTATTGATGTCCTCATCACTGGGTACCAGCAGCAGCAGTAGCAGGAGCCAAAGAAGCACCAACAGCAGTAGCAGCGGCACCAGAATGTTGTCCTAGCTCAATAGGAACACGCTGTGCTCGTCCATACTGATTCGGAAGGGGGCGTAGTTGTTGTTGTTGCAGAGGTGCGACAGGTGCAGCCGGTGGTGGAAGACGCGCAAGCAGTTCATTAAATCTGTTATCAAGCTTTGTTTCGAACGTCTTCTCAAGGCCAGTAATCTTCTCCATGGCCTCTTCAAAATTGTTCAGCACATCTTGCACCTGTTCAGTCATCATTTGCTGAAACTTATCATGAAGCTCCTTGTTCGATAAGTTCTCCCAGTCAATCTCGTCGGCTTGTGATCCTGGCATGGTTAGCAGCAATAGAAACACACAAGAATATGATCCTACAGACTACTAAGAAGTGGTGGTGGTGTATCACAAATCCGTCAAGCAAATCTCAAATTCTTACCAGTTCTTACCCAGCAGCAGGCGGTGATCGGCAACCGTTGTAGTCAAAAACTCTCAAAGCTTGGATAGAGCGATTACCAGGGAGAGTCGAACACACGACGTAGATGTATGTGGAGCTGGGAAGGCTTATAGTATGGTAGCAAAAAGGGTCAGCAATAATCAATTCAGAGATGCAAAGTTGAATAAACGCTCAACGACGGTACTGTGCTGGTCCTAGGCTAGACTGTGCTAGAGACGCGAGCCTAGAACACCAACAAAATCACGGCGCGGCACGTAAACAAGGGAAAAGCACACTCTGAATTTTTTTTTTGGCTCTTTTTTTTTTGCGCTGTTTTTTTTTTGCAAAAAATCACTATAATGGCGAGTGTCTCAAAACTCTTCCTAGCTCAAACTGACAGGATGGGCACGAAATTTTTTCGACCAAATTTTTTTTTTCGACTGCCCGGACCCAAAAACTGGAAACGGGTCAAAAAAAACTTCCTATAATGGCACCTGTCTCAAAACACTCAGAAACACCTAAAAATAAGATAGCCAGAATTTTTTTCAAAAAATGCGTTTTCGAAAAATTTTGGGCCTAAACGGAGCGTGGCTACCCGACTCTTTTTTTTTCCGAAACCTACTCCGGCAAGGAAACACGAATCGGAATCTAGATTGATCCCGAAAACAAACCTAATAAGCAAGGAACTCGGATTGGTGGTGGATATATGGTGGTGGTATATGGCAGCGGTGGTAGTATATGGATATGGATCGGTGGTGGTATATGGACACGGATTGGTGGTGGTATATGGATACGGATTCGGAGCGGTGGTGGTAGATGGCAGGGGCGATGATGATGGTGCGGCGACGGCGTGACAACTTGTGAACAGAACTCGAAACTCTAAAAGACTAGACGCTAAGACCAGCAACTGAACACGACGATGCAACCGCAAATTCAACAAAGCAAATACAGAAAAGATTATGCAAGGCTCAGATTGGTTCGGATGGGATGAACTAACCCTAATTTTTTTTGGCTTTTTCGTGGACTATAGGTATGAAGAACAGACTCGATCTAAACTACGAAAAACTGTAAAATCTCACCGAGCAACCTGGAAATCTGATACCACTTGATAGAGGCAAAGGTGTCCCGTCTTTCGATGAGATGATGGATATCGCTTTGGTGGAAGTCGACTTTGACGATCCGACTATGAACGTGCGAGGACGTCGCGCCTTAGCAATCGCTAAACCAACTCCGAGAGGTTATTGACCACGCCGGAGCACGATCAACCTGACCACGAGGGTCTGTTTCCTGCGAGCAAACGAAGAACAAGCAAGAAACTAAGATTGCAATCTGGATATTGCGAATATAAGATGAAAGCTTTATTGATCAAGGTGGGGTTCTGTGATGCCTTTGTCTAGTCGCTGAACACAAACGAAGTACGCGAAGTTGCAGCTATGGCGAACTTTTAATCTAAACAAAACCCAAAGTCTAAACGGTGCCCTAAGGGCTGTATATATGGAGGAAGAAAGGGGGAATTTCGTGGCCCTTGGTGGAGGGGTCCGAAATTAACCCTATCTCTTGTTTCCCCACACATACGGACTCTAAAAATAGCCTATACTTATGTATTTCGAAATTACATGGGCCTGGCCCAATAAAAAGGTGACGCAGCACCTATAATAGCCTCGGGACGAAATTTATGAAGTGGCATCTTGTATATTTCGTCCATGGCTTCATGCACCCATTATGGTGGCTTCAAAGTCCTGAAATCATCACTTGTAACTCCGTTCTTGTTCCCCTTGCGCATGGCATCATCTCCATGCTTGTTCTTGCTCCAATGTTCATCCTTCTCCAAGCTAGGCCCTTCATTTGTAAGCAAAACAAATGTATCCAATTTAGGCAGCATCATATTCTCATGAACATTAGAATCATTACCAAGAAACGAAAGTACCTGGTAATTTAGTTGGCGTGCACGAGCTCTAGTAATTGGTCCAGTATGTATAGCAGCAGGGGTTGTGGGTGTAACAATTGTATTGATGTCCTCATCAAGTATACTCCTTATAGTCTAGAATGGTCTGAATCTCTCTATTTAATCCACCCAGAAAACGTGCAAGCATAGCTTCATTCTCCTCAACAATACCACATCTAATCATGCCAGTTTGTAATTCCTGATAATATTCTTCTACAGAATTTTTCCCTTGTCTTAAACACTGCAATTTTTGAAGCAATTCACGTTGATAATATGGTGGAACCCAACGCGTACGCATAGCAGTTTTCAAAGCAGCCCAAGTAGTTGGAATAGGATATAATCTACAATGTTCAGACCACCATACACATGCAAAACTAGTGAAAGCACAAACAGCAGCAGCAACTCGTCTCTCCTCAGGATATTGTAAACATGTAAATCGTTGTTCAGTTTCTAACTCCCAAGTAAGATATATATCAGGAACATATCTACCCTCAAATGGTGGAATATTCAATTTCAGTTTAGGAATGTGGACATCATCTCGTACCTGAGGTGGTGGTGCAGGCCTACCATTACGAATATATACCTGAGGTCGACCTGCTGGTGGTTGTGCTGGTGGCTGCTCGTAGATCTGATTTTGATCAACCTCATCCTCATAATCGCCCGCATACTCATCATCCTCCTGGGTACCAGCAGCAGCAGTAGCAGGAGCCAAAGAAGCACCAACAGTAGTAGCAGCGTGATGAGGACATCAATACAATTGTTACACCCACAGCCCCTGCTGCTATACATACTGGACCAATTACTAGAGCTCGTGCACGCCAACTAAATTACCAGGTACTTTCGTTTCTTGGTAATGATTCTAATGTTCATGAGAATATGATGCTGCCTAAATTGGATACATTTGTTTTGCTTACAAATGAAGGGCCTAGCTTGGAGAAGGATGAACATTGGAGCAAGAACAAGCATGGAGATGATGGCATGCGCAAGGGAAACAAGAACGGAGTTACAAGTGATGATTTCAGGACTTTGAAGCCACCATAATGGGTGCATGAAGCCTTGGACGAAATATACAAGATGCCACTTCATAAATTTCGTCCCGAGGCTATTTTAGGTGCTGCGTCACCTTATTGGGCCAGGCCCATGTAATTTCGAAATACATAAGTATAGGCTATTTTTAGAGTCCGTATGTGTGGGGAAACAAGAGATAGGGTTGATTTCGGACCCCTCCACCAAGGGCCACGAAATTCCCCCCCTCTTCCTCCATATATACAGCCCTTAGGGCATCGTTTAGACTTTGGGTTTTGTTTAGATTAAAAGTTCGCCATAGCTGCAACTTCGCGTACTTCGTTTGTGTTCAACGACCAGACAAAGGCGTCACAGAACCCCACCTTGATCAATAAAGCTTTCATCTTATATTCGCAATATCCAGATTACAATCTTAGTTTCTTGCTTGTTCTTCGTTTGCTCGCAGGAAACAGACCCTCGTGGTCAGGTTGATCGTGCTCCGGCGTGGTCAATAACCTCTCGGAGTTGGTTTAGCGATTGCTAAGGCGCGACGTCCTCGCACGTTCGTAGTCGGATCGTCAAAGTCGACTTCCACCAAAGCGAAATCCACCATCTCATCGAAAGACGGGACACCTTTGCCTCTATCAATACTAATATCACTCGTTTATTCCATCTTGCTTGTAAAGCTGAACGTGAAGTGCAGGATCGACAAGCATTGGGGCGAACTAACTTTTCTGCAGGCCGACCTTCATCATGGACACCACGTGCATCTTCTACTTCAACTGCACCAGCACCTCCATCCGGTGCCACCTCCAGCCGTGATACAAGAAAGCAGGCACAACCACCATTATCTGCCAAGAGCGCACCCGCGGGGCCTGCACAACGTTCTTCTTCTTCCATGGCATCAACAGGGCACACAAGTGATATTATTTGTCATCGTTGTAAGGGAGGAGGTCATTATGCGAGAGAATGCAAATCTCCGCGTGTGATGATTGCTACCGCGGATGGTGGATATGAGTCTGCTAGTGACTATGATGAGGAGACTTTGGCTCTTATTACACGTGAAGAACATGGTGGAGATGATTCTGATCATGAGACGCAATACATGGCTCCTGAAGACGCTGACAGGTATGAATTTTTAGTTGCTCAACGTGTTTTGAGTGTGCAGATCACACAAGCTGAGCAAAATCAGAGGCACAATTTGTTCCATACCAAGGGAGTTGTGAAGGAACGTTCTGTGCGCGTCATCATAGACGGAGGGAGCTGCAACAACTTGGCTAGCATGGAGATGGTGGAGAAGCTTTCTCTCACCACAAGACCACATCCACATCTTTACTACATCCAATGGTTCAACAACAGCGGCAAGGTTAAGGTAACACGTACTGTTCGTATGCATTTTAGTATCTCTACATATGCTGATTATGTTGATTGTGATGTGGTACCTATGCAAGCATGTTCCTTATTACTTGGTAGACCATGGCAATTTGATAAAAATTCTGTACACCATGGTAGAAACAATCACTATATTCTTGTTCATAAGGATAAAAATATTACTTTTCTTCCTATGACTCCTGATTCCATTTTGAAAGATGATATTAATAGAGCTAATAAAGCAAAACAGGAGATGAATAAGAGTGAAAATCAGATTGTGGCAAAAGAATTTGAGCAACAAATGAAGCCTAATAATAAACCATCTAGTGTTGCTTCTGAAATTAAATTGAGAAGTGCATGTTTATTTGCCACCAAATCTGATATTGATGAGCTAGATTTCAGCAAATCTGTTTGCTATGCTTTTGTGTGCAAAGAGGCATTATTTTCATTCGAGGACGTGCCTTCCTCTTTGCCTCCTGCTGTCACTAACATTTTGCAGGAGTTCGCTGACGTCTTTCCACAAGACGTGCCACCGGGATTACCGCCTATTCGAGGGATTGAGCATCAGATTGACTTAATTCCCGGTGCTTCACTGCCAAACCGTGCACCATACCGTACCAATCCAGAGGAGATGATAGAGGCGAGGGTGTCCCGATCTTTCGATGAGATGATAACTATCGATTTGGTGGAGATGACTTTGATGATCCGACTACAAACGTGCACGATGTTGCGCCTTAGCAATCGCTAAACCAATCTCCTGAGGTTACTGACGATGCCGGAAGCACGGTCAGCCTGACCACGAAGGTCTATTCCTGCAAGCAATCGAAGAACGAGCAAGAATATGATAAAGCAATCTGAATATTGCAAATATATATGAGGTATTGATAATGGTGGGGATCCGTAAGCGGTCTTGGTCTGGTCGTTGGACACAAACGAAGTACACGAAGTTGCGTTGGCTAACTTTTAACTAAACAAATCCCAAGGAAAAGCTACTAGATGGATCTACTTATATAGGAGCAAGGGGTGGCGGCCAAGGAGGTGGGAGGACGTCCAAGGCAGCCTAAAACTAAATCTAGGTCGTACAAGGCCAATGGGCCCAAGTGGAGGTGATGTAACACCTTTGGACTTGTAGTTTGACTCGGATTCTGCTGCAGCATCAGATTGTTTCGTCCACAACTCAACGCTCCGGACGAATTTGAAGGTGATTCCAATTGGGTTGGAAAGTGCACGAAATCTAGTTTCCAACAAAGAAAGAATCACCCAATTCGAAGTCCGTATGAAAAACTTGTGTGCGTTTTGAGTCAGGTATGTCTGTGCAGTCCGAATCTGAATCCAGAACGTGAGAGACTTGGACTCTATCTTCTCTTGGGCCAAAAGTGACGTGAGAGAACTTTTTGGACAGCAAATAAACATCTCTTTCTTCCTTATCTTCATATGTGGATTGTACAAATGTCCCATACACCTGCAATTAGACAAAACACAAAAGTGTGTGAAGTATTTTTGTTCTGGATAACATAAATAGATTATTGAATAGTTTGCACTAGAAATCACCTGACAAATATGCATATATGCAATATTTTTGGTCATATCCAAGGTAGTCATGTCCTCATCATCCTCCCCTTCTTGAAAATAAAGCCGTCCTCGGCGTTGCTTAATCTGAAATGTGGCTAACAAAAGAGACAAGGTGTACATGTTGTATATGTATATGTCATCCATTTTGACTTCCCTTGATTTTTGCATATATGACACATGAATAGATGAGTAACTTGCATAGTTCATAAAATCTAAAGCCAAAAAATTAGCACAAGAAGTAGAAGGCATGAAAATATTGCAACTCAGTTTGCACATATAAGTGAAGCTCTTATTCATTTCAAAAGATTGACAATGTTCATCATTAAACCATCCCAACATTGGTGAATAAACCTTACTTGCATCAAATTTACATGCTACAACATGCTTAAATAAGCGAACATGCAATAAGTCATTCAACACAGAATCATCACCAAGATTAGAGGTCATATCAAAATGATTAAACATTGGTTCTTTTGCATCAATAGTTAATTCAATGGGTGCACTCAAAATTGTTGGTATTTCAGTTGTTTGATCACATGGCAAAGTCAAATTATCAACGTAGTCCTCTAAAATAGGTGGTGTGATCAAAGTAGTGGGTAGCTCATCAGATGGTGCATTCAAATTGACAAGGCATTCATCATTCTCATGTAGAGATGGAAGATCAGTACCTTTGTCATTACCTCTTATGATCAACTCAGATGATGTAGCCACTCTCGGGGGCGATGTGTCACATGGTGGAGGTGATGTAGTCCTGACAACAACGGATGTGGTTGTCATAGTATGCCTAGTAGTTGAAGAAACAATCATATCAACTCTTGGAATGTGCACCGTGCGCTTGTTCTCCTCGTCGCCAACACGTCGTTCTATTTCCTGTTCAGCTTTGCAAGCAAGATGAAACAAATGGTCCATAGGATAACACTCTTCATGAATTAGTATCTCTTGAATATCACGGTTTAATCCTCCCCAAAATCTATCCATAAAATCATCTTCACTTTCTTCTAAAGAGGAATGCAACAAGGTAGTTTGTAAATCATCATAATATTTTGTTACAGTTTCACTACCTTGTTTTAAGTGTTGCAACTTCTTAGTCATGTCACGAGTATAATAAGCAGGGACGAAAGTATGTCGCATGGCAAGTTTCAAATCATCCCAAGTAGTAGGTATATAATCAGGGTGTAACCGACAATATTCACTCCACCAAACCAAAGCATAACCAGTGAAAGAACCAACCGCAACCTTAACCTTATTATGTTCATTGAAATTATGGGAAGCAAATATATTTTTTATGTCGAACTCCCATTCAATATATAAAGCAGGTTTAAAACGGCCATTAAATGGTGGTATAGATACATTAACCTGATCATGTGCATTTGGATGTTTGTGCACCTCTCGTGACGGTTGTGGTATTTGCAAAGGTGGTGGCACGTCTCCCGCGATCGACAAAGCCCATGAATTGACTCTGGATCCTGTCATGATTAGTAGAACAAGAAACAAAACCCAAAAATATTGTTCCTATAACTACTAGGATGTGGTGGTAAAACGCTCACAGTAAAGCAAATATCAATGTCTTACAAGTTCTTACCATGCAGTAGGCGGTGATCGGCAACCAGCGGTGTCAAGTAACTCCGAATATTGAGTAAAGCGATTGCCAGGGGAGCGTACGTATACACGGTGTAGAAATATGTGGAGCTGGGTTGGCTATATATGGTAGCAAAAGATTACCAATAATCAATTCAAAGATGCAATGTTGAATAAACGCTCAACGACGGTACTGTGCTGGTCCTAGGCTAGACCGGACTAGAGACGCGAGCTTAGAACACTAATGAGGTCACGGCGTAGCAAAACTAGCATCAATGAAGGATACTAAGTAGCTCTTGACAGCAAGATATAAGTGAAGATCACAACGGCAGTGAAGATAATGATGAAAAACAACTGCCAAGCAGGATATACAACAACTCTCTCTCCAACTTTCCTCTTGAAAAGTTTGAGACAATTTTCTGATAAATTCTTTCAAAGAATGCTACTAACTCAAGCTTTCCAATGCAAAAAGAATCACTCAATTCCGAGTTGATATGAGGAGTCAAAGAATTCTAAAACTGGCCTGAAAAATTGGAACAAGCTATGTTCACGAACTTCAGAGGGCAAAAAGACCTATTTAGAAGCCGATTTTGAGGTGTCAAATATTGAATAAGCTTCTGCAACTATTTAGATGCGCCTCGTCGCTAGCTTCAATTTGAGTACTCACGGAGCCAAAACGGACTTCGTATGAGGAAGATACACCTGTTTTACTGAACAGTGCGCAAAACAGATTCCAATCCGAATTCAGGTACGAGATTGATTCTAGATAGATTCGATTTTTTTTCTCTCCTTTTTTTCCTCACGCTTTTTTTTTCTTTTTCTTCTCTCTCTTTTTCTTTTTTTTTCTTTCCTTTTTTCTCTTTTTTTTTCTCTCTTTTTTTTTCTCCCTCTTTCCAAGACAAACTAGATAAGATGGAGATTGGATTAGGCGAAGATGTGAATGACCTCAACTATGATTATGACAATGAACAGTGCGTAGCACGTGGTGGAAATTAACAGATGGGATGGTGGACGGCGGAAGGGATAATGATGCAGCGGCGGCGTGACTAATGTGAACAGAACTCGAAACTCTAAAGGAACTAGACACTAAGACCAGCAACTGACACGACGATGCAACCGATAATTCAACTATGCAAGCAATGAATAGAAAATTGCAAAGGCTCAGACTGGCTTGGATAAAGGATGAACAGATCTAACTTTTTTTTGTGGCTTTTTCTTGGACAATAGGTAAGAAAAAAAAATCTAATCTAGGAAAAACTGGAAATTCTCACCGAGCAACCTGAAAACTGATACCACTTGATAGAGGCGAGGGTGTCCCGATCTTTCGATGAGATGATAACTATCGATTTGGTGGAGATGACTTTGACGATCCGACTACAAACATGCACGACGTTGCGCCTTAGCAATCGCTAAACCAATCTCCTGAGGTTACTGACGATGCCGGAAGCACGGTCAGCCTGACCACGAAGGTCTATTCCTGCAAGCAATCGAAGAACGAGCAAGAATATGATAAAGCAATCTGAATATTGCAAATATATATGAGGTATTGATAATGGTGGGGATCCGTAAGCGGTCTTGGTCTGGTCGTTGGACACAAACGAAGTACACGAAGTTGCGTTGGCTAACTTTTAACTAAACAAATCCCAAGGAAAAGCTACTAGATGGATCTACTTATATAGGAGCAAGGGGTGGCGGCCAAGGAGGTGGGAGGACGTCCCAAGGCAGCCTAAAACTAAATCTAGGTCGTACAAGGCCAATGGGCCCAAGTGGAGGTGATGTAACACCTTTGGACTTGTAGTTTGACTCGGATTCTGCTGCAGCATCAGATTGTTTCGTCCACAACTCAACGCTCCGGACGAATTTGAAGGTGATTCCAACTGGGTTGGAAAGTGCACGAAATCTAGTTTCCAACAAAAAAAGAATCACCCAATTCGGAGTCCGTATGAAAAACTTGTGTCCGTTTTGAGTCAGGTGTCTCTGTGCAGTCCGAATCTGAATCCAGAACGTGAGAGACTTGGACTCTATCTTCTCTTGGGCCAAAAGTGACGTGAGAGAACTTTTTGGACAGCAAATAAACATTTCTTTCTTCCTTATCTTCATATGTGGATTGTACAAATGTCCCATACACCTGCAATTAGACAAAACACAAAAGTGTGTGAAGTATTTTTGTTCTGGATAACATAAATAGATTATTGAATAGTTTGCACTAGAAATCACCTGACAAATATGCATATATGCAATATTTTTGGTCATATCCAAGGTAGTCATGTCCTCATCATCCTCCCCTTCTTGAAAATAAAGCCGTCCTCGGCGTTGCTTAATCTGAAATGTGGCTAACAAAAGAGACAAGGTGTACATGTTGTATATGTATATGTCATCCATTTTTACTTCCCTTGATTTTTGCATATATGACACATGAATAGATGAGTAACTTGCATAGTTCATAAAATCTAAAGCCAAAAAATTAGCACAAGAAGTAGAAGGCATGAAAATATTGCAACTCAGTTTGCACATATAAGTGAAGCTCTTATTTATTTCAAAAGATCGACAATGTTTATCATTAAACCATCCCAACATTGGTGAATAAACCTTACTTGCATCAAATTTACATGCTACAACATGCTTAAATAAGCAAACATGCAATAAGTCATTCAACACAGAATCATCACCAAGATTAGAGGTCATATCAAAATGATTATACATTGGTTCTTTTGCATCAATAGTTAATTCAATGGGTGCACTCAAAATTGTTGGTATTTCAGTTGTTTGATCACATGGCAAAGTCAAATTATCAACGTAGTCCTCTAAAATAGGTGGTGTGATCAAAGTAGTGGGTAGCTCATCAGATGGTGCATTCAAATTGACAAGGCATTCATCATTCTCATGTAGAGATGGAAGATCAGTACCTTTGTCATTACCTCTTATGATCAACTCAGATGATGTAGCCACTCTCGGGGGCGATGTGTCACATGGTGGAGGTGATGTAGTCCTGACAACAACGGATGTGGTTGTCATAGTATGCTTAGTAGTTGAAGGAACAATCATATCAACTCTTGGAATGTGCACCGTGCGCTTGTTCTCCTCGTGGCCAACACGTCGTTTTATTTCCTGTTCAGCTTTGCAAGCAAGATGAAACAAATGGTCCATAGGATAACACTCTTCATGAATTAGTATCTCTTGAATATCACGGTTTAATCCTCCCTAAAATCTATCCATAAAATCATCTTCACTTTCTTCTAAAGAGGAATGCAACAAGGTAGTTTGTAAATCATCATAATATTTTGTTACAGTTTCACTACCTTGTTTTAAGTGTTGCAACTTCTTAATCATGTCACGAGTATAATAAGCAGGGACGAAACTATGTCGCATGGCAAGTTTCAAATCATCCCAAGTAGTAGGTATATAATCAGGGTGTAACCGACAATATTCACTCCACCAAACCAAAGCATAACCAGTGAAAGAACCAACCGCAACCTTAACCTTTTTATGTTCATTGAAATTATGGGAAGCAAATATATTTTTTATGTCGAACTCCCATTCAATATATAAAGCAGGTTTAAAACGACCATTAAATGGTGGTATAGATACATTAACCTGATCATGTGCATTTGGATGTTTGTGCACCTCTCGTGACGGTTGGGGTATTTGCAAAGGTGGTGGCACGTCTCCCGCGATCGACAAAGCCCATGAATTGACTCTGGATCCTGTCATGATTAGTAGAACAAGAAACAAAACCCAAAAATAATGTTCCTATAACTACTAGGATGTGGTGGTAAAACGCTCACAGTAAAGCAAATATCAATGTCTTACAAGTTCTTACCATGCAGCAGGCGGTGATCGGCAACCAGCGGTGTCAAGTAACTCCGAATATTGAGTAAAGCGATTGCCAGGGGAGCGTACGTATACACGGTGTAGAAATATGTGGAGCTGGGTTGGCTATATATGGTAGCAAAAGATTACCAATAATCAATTCAAAGATGCAATGTTGAATAAACGCTCAACGACGGTACTGTGCTGGTCCTAGGCTAGACTGGACTAGAGACGCGAGCCTAGAACACTAATGAGGTCACGGCGTAGCAAAACTAGCATCAATGAAGGATACTAAGTAGCTCTTGACAGCAAGATATAAGTGAAGATCACAACGGCAGTGAAGATAATGATGAAAAACAACTGCCAAGCAGGATATACAACAACTCTCTCTCCAACTTTCCTCTTGAAAAGTTTGAGACAATTTTCTGATAAATTCTTTCAAAGAATGCTACTAACTCAAGCTTTCCAATGCAAAAAGAATCACTCAATTCCGAGTTGATATGAGGAGTCAAAGAATTCTAAAACTGGCCTGAAAAATTGGAACAAGCTATGTTCACGAACTTCAGAGGGCAAAAAGACCTATTTAGAAGCCGATTTTGAGGTGTCAAATATTGAACTTGCTTCTGCAACTATTTAGATGCGCCTCGTCGCTAGCTTCAATTTGAGTACTCACGGAGCCAAAACGGACTTCGTATGAGGAAGATACACCTGTTTTACTGAACAGTGCGCAAAACAGATTCCAATCCGAATTCAGGTACGAGATTGATTCTAGATAGATTCGATTTTTTTTTCTCCTTTTTTTTCTCACGCTTTTTTTTTCTTTTTCTTCTCTCTCTTTTTCTTTTTTTTTTCTTTCCTTTTTTCTCTTTTTTTTTCTCTCTTTTTTTTTCTCCCTCTTTCCAAGACAAACTAGATAAGATGGAGATTGGATTAGGCGAAGATGTGAATGACCTCAACTATGATTATGACAATGAACAGTGCGTAGCACGTGGTGGAAATTAACAGATGGGATGGTGGACGGCGGAAGGGATAATGATGCAGCGGCGGCGTGACTAATGTGAACAGAACTCGAAACTCTAAAGGAACTAGACACTAAGACCAGCAACTGACACGACGATGCAACCGATAATTCAACTATGCAAGCAATGAATAGAAAATTGCAAAGGCTCAGACTGGCTTGGATAAAGGATGAACAGATCTAACTTTTTTTTGTGGCTTTTTCTTGGACAATAGGTAAGAAAAAAAATCTAATCTAGGAAAAACTGGAAATTCTCACCGAGCAACCTGAAAACTGATACCACTTGATAGAGGCGGGGTGTCCCGATCTTTCGATGAGATGATAACTATCGATTTGGTGGAGACGACTTTGACGATCCGACTACAAACGTGCAACGACGTTGTGCCTTAGCAATCGCTAAACCAACTCCGAGAGGTTATTGACCACGCCGGAGCACGATCAACCTGACCACGAAGGTCTATTCCTGCAAGCAATTGAAGAACAAGCAAGAATATGATAAAAGCAATCTGAATATCGCGAATATGTATGAAGTATTGATAATGGTGGGGATCCGAAAAGTGGTCTTGGTCTGGTCGTTGGACACAAACGAAGCACACGAAGTTGCAATGGCTAACTTTTAACTAAACAAATCCCAAGGAAAAGCTACTAGATGGATCTACTTATATAGGAGAAAGGGGTGGCGGCCAAGGAGGTGGGAGGACGTCCCAAGGCAGCCTAAAACTAAATCTAGGTCGTACAAGGCCAATGGGCCCAAGTGGAGGTGATGTAACACCTTTGGACTTGTAGTTTGACTCGGATTCTGCTGCAGCATCAGATTGTTTCGTCCACAACTCAACGCTCCGGACGAATTTGAAGGTGATTCCAACTGGGTTGGAAAGTGCACGAAATCTAGTTTCCAACAAAAAAAGAATCACCCAATTCGGAGTCCGTATGAAAAACTTGTGTCCGTTTTGAGTCAGGTGTGTCTGTGCAGTCCGAATCTGAATCCAGAACGTGAGAGACTTGGACTCTATCTTCTCTTGGGCCAAAAGTGACGTGAGAGAACTTTTTGGACAGCAAATAAACATTTCTTTCTTCCTTATCTTCATATGTGGATGGTACAAATGTCCCATACACCTGCAATTAGACAAAACACAAAAGTGTGTGAAGTATTTTTGTTCTGGATAACATAAATAGATTATTGAATAGTTTGCACTAGAAATCACCTGACAAATATGCATATATGCAATATTTTTGGTCATATCCAAGGTAGTCATGTCCTCATCAGGAGACGAAGGAGATTATGCGTCAAGTACAAGAGCTTCTCGACAAAGGTTATATACGCGAATCCCTTAGTCCTTGTGCTGTTCCTATTATTCTAGTGCCGAAAAAGGATGGTACATCACGTATGTGTGTTGATTGTAGAGGCATTAATAATATTACTATTCGTTATCATCATCCTATTCCTAGGCTACATGATATGCTTGATGAATTGAGTGGCTCTACAATATTCTCCAAAGTTGATTTGCGTAGTGGATACCATCAAATTCGTATGAAATTGGGAGATGAATGGAAAACAGCATTCAAAACTAAGTTTGGATTATATGAGTGGTTAGTCATGCCTTTTGGGTTAACTAATGCACCTGGTACTTTCATGAGATTAATGAACGAACTTTTATGTGCTTTCATTGGACGATTTGTGGTAGTTTACTTTGATGACATATTGATTTATAGCAGATCTTTGGAAGAACATTTGGAACATTTACGTGCTGTTTTTATTGCTCTACGTGATGCACGTTTGTTTGGTAACCTTGGGAAGTGCACCTTTTGCACCGACCGAGTATCTTTTCTTGGCTATGTTGTTACTCCACAGGGAATTGAAGTTGATAAAGCCAAGATTGAAGCTATTGAGAGTTGGCCGCAACCCAAAACGGTCACACAAGTGAGGAGTTTTCTTGGCCTCGCTGGATTCTATAGGCGTTTTGTGAGAGATTTCAGAACCATTGCTGCACCTCTCAATGAGCTTACAAAGAAAGATGTGCCTTTTCTTTGGGGTACCGCACAGGAAGAAGCCTTCTCGGTATTGAAAGATAAGTTGACACATGCTCCTTTACTCCAACTTCCTGATTTTAATAAGACTTTTGAGCTTGAATGTGATGCTAGTGGAATTGGATTAGGCGGTGTGTTATTACAAGATGGCAAACCTGTTGCATACTTTTCTGAAAAATTGAGTGGGCCTAGTCTGAATTATTCTACTTATGATAAAGAATTATATGCTCTTGTTCGGACTTTAGAAACATGGCAACATTATTTATGGCCCAAAGAATTTGTTATACACTCTGATCATGAATCTTTGAAACATATTAAAAGTCAAGCTAAACTGAATCGTAGACATGCTAAATGGGTTGAATTCATTGAGACTTTTCCTTATGTCATTAAACACAAGAAGGGAAAAGAAAATGTTATTGCTGATGCATTGTCTCGCCGCTATACTATGCTTTCACAACTTGACTTCAAAATTTTTGGTTTGGAGACCATCAAAGATCAATATGTGCATGATGCTGACTTTAAAGATGTAATGCAGAATTGTAAAGAAGGAAGAATGTGGAACAAGTTCGTCGTTAACGATGGATTTGTGTTTCGTGCTAACAAGCTATGCATTCCAGCTAGCTCCGTTCGTCTTTTGTTGTTGCAGGAGGCGCATGGAGGAGGATTAATGGGACACTTTGGCGTGAAGAAGACGGAGGACGTACTTGCTACACATTTCTTTTGGCCAAAGATGAGACGGGATGTTGAGCGTTTTATTGCTCGATGCACTACATGTCAAAAAGCTAAGTCACGACTCAATCCTCATGGTTTATATATGCCTTTGCCTGTACCTAGTGTTCCTTGGGAGGATATATCTATGGACTTTGTTTTAGGTTTACCTCGAACAAAGAAGGGGAGGGATAGCATATTTGTTGTCGTGGATAGATTCTCGAAAATGGCACACTTTATACCATGTCATAAAAGCGATGATGCTGTTAATGTTGCTGATTTGTTCTTTCGTGAAATTATTCGCTTGCATGGTGTGCCAAATACTATTGTTTCAGATCGTGATACTAAATTTCTTAGCCACTTTTGGAGATGTTTATGGGCTAAGTTGGCGACTAAACTGCTTTTTAGTAGTACTTGTCACCCCCAAACTGATGGACAAACTGAAGTAGTCAATAGAACGTTGTCTACTATGCTTAGGGCTGTTTTGAAGAATAATAAGAAAATGTGGGAGGAATGCTTGCCTCATATTGAATTTGCTTATAATCGTTCATTGCATTCTACTACTAAGATGTGCCCTTTTGAAGTTGTGTATGGTTTCCTACCTCGTGCACCTATTGATTTGTTGCCTCTTCCATCTTCGGAGAAGGTTAATTTTGATGCTAAACAACATGCTGAATTGATTTTAAAAATGCATGAGTTAACTAAGGAAAACATTGAGCGTATGAATGCTAAATATAAACTTGCTGGAGATAAGGGTAGAAAACATGTTGTGCTTGCACCTGGAGATCTTGTTTGGTTACGTTTGCGTAAGGATAGATTTCCTGATTTGCGCAAATCAAAGCTAATGCCACGTGCTGATGGTCCCTTTAAGGTGTTAGAGAAAATAAATGATAATGCATATAAACTTGAGCTGCCTGCAGATTTTGGGGTTAGTCCCACTTTTAACATTGCAGATTTGAAGCCTTATTTGGGTGAGGAAGATGAGTTTCCGTCGAGGACGACTTCATTTCAAGAAGGGGAGGATGATGAGGACATCAATACCATTGTTACACCCACAGCCCCTACTGCTACATATACGGGACCAATTACTAGAGCTCGCGCACGCCAATTAAATTATCAGGTACTTCCTTTCTTGGTAATGATTCTAATGTTCATGAGAATATGATGCTGCCTAAATTGGATACATTTGTTTTGCTTACAAATGAAGGCCTAGCTTGGAGAAGGATGAACATTGGAGCAAGAACAAGCATGGAGATGATGCCTTGCGCAAGGGGAACAAGAACGGAGTTACAAGTGATGATTTCAGGACTTTGAAGCCACCATAATGGGTGCATGAAGCCATGGACGAAATATACAAGATGCCACTTCATAAATTTCGTCCCGAGGCTATTATAGGTGCTGCGTCACCTTTTTATTGGGCCAGGCCCATGTAATTTCGAAATACATAAGTATAGGCTATTTTTAGAGTCCGTATGTGTGGGGAAACAAGAGATAGGGTTGATTTCGGACCCCTCCACCAAGGGCCACGAAATTCCCCCTCTCTTCCTCCATATATATAGCCCTTAGGGCACCGTTTAGACTTTGGGTTTTGTTTAGATTAAAAGTTCGCCATAGCTGCAACTTCGCGTACTTCGTTTGTGTTCAACGACTTGACAAAGGCGTCACAGAACCCCACCTTGATCAATAAAGCTTTCATCTTATATTCGCAATATCCAGATTGCAATCTTAGTTTCTTGCTTGTTCTTCGTTTGCTCGCAGGAAACAGACCCTCGTGGTCAGGTTGATCGTGCTCCGGCGTGGTCAATAACCTCTCGGAGTTGGTTTAGCGATTGCTAAGGCGCGACGTCCTCGCACGTTCGTAGTCGGATCGTCAAAGTCGACTTCCACCAAAGCGATATCCATCATTTCATCGAAAGACGGGACACCTTTGCCTCTATCACTTTCGCCCTTACATTGGTATATTTGTTGTGGTCTACTTTGATGACATTCTTGTGTTTAGCAAATCTATCAAAGAGCATGTCACCCATGTCCGCACCGTTTTGCAAACTCTTAGAAAAGAGCGCCTCTATGCTAATATGGAGAAATGCCTTTTTAGTGTTGATAAGCTCGTTTTCTTGGGTTTTGTTGTTTCTTCTAAGGGTGTTCATGTAAATGAGTCCAAGATCAATGCTATTAAGACTTGGCCGCAACCAACCAACTTGCATCAAGTACGTAGTTTTCTTGGCCTTCGGGTTTCTATCGTCGCTTTGTGAAGGACTTTAGCACCATTGCTTCGCCTTTGCATGCTTTGAGAAAGAAGAATGCGCCTTTTGTTTGGGGACCATCCCAAGATACCGCATTTGATGAGCTTAAGAATTTGCTTACTCATGCTCCCATGCTTGCTTTACCCAACTTCGACAAACCTTTTGAAATTCATTGCGATGCTAGTGGTAATGGCATAGGAGGTGTGTTAACGCAAGATAAGCGCCCCATAGCTTACTTTAGTGAGAAACTTTCCGGAGCGCAACTTAATTATCCCATCTATGACAAAGACCTATATGCTTTAGTCCGCGTTTTGCATGAATGGGAACATTACCTTCGTCCCCATGAGTTTATCATTCATACCGATCATGAGACTCTCAAGTATCTTAAGGGACAAACAAAGTTGAACAAGCGTCATGCTAAATGGAGTGAATTTATTGAGTCTTTTCCCTATGTCATCAAGTACATCAAGTGATGTGGAGCATCCCAATGTCATCCCCATGGACCTACCATCGTCTCATCAAGTGCCTAGTGGACCCATGACTCGATCACGTGCAAGAGCTCTTGAAACCGAGGTGACATCTCTCCTCTCACAATTCCACTTCGATGCACATGAAGCATGGCTACTACCTCATATGAATACTTTGTGCATACTCAGGTACAATGGAGAAGCTAAGGAGCAAGGACAAGAAGAAGAGGAAGATGGACAAGAAGAAGGAGGGCTGAAGGAAAAGTCCCAGCCACCGGACGATCGGCCGGGACCGGACGTCCGGCGCCTGAAGCATCAGCCGAGCCCCAGCGAGCGGACGTCCGGTCCAGACCGGACGACCGGTGCCCCTCAACCCGAGGCCAATGAGCGGACATTCGACCCAGACCGGACGACCGGCGCAACGGCACCCGAGCCAACATCAGCGGAAGTCCGGAGCCTCCGGACGTCCGGCACCCCCATCACAGAACGGAACCAGCGGACGACCGGAGGACACCGGAAGTCCAGCAGCTCCTGAGACACCGGACGACCGGTCCCCAGCGGACGTCCGGCACCTGTCTGCGCACAGTGTTCGGGCCCGAGGCCCATGTACCCCTTCACTTCGCCCCCATTTGCACCTAGACTATAAATAGACCCCCCAATTCATCCTAGCTAGGTTTAGCAAATGTTTAGCTCATATTTGTGAGAGAGCTTTGCTCATCCACTTGGTTACCTTGTCCTCGGAGATTCGAGCCTCCACCGGAGAAGATCCCCCAAGCGGATTCAAGACCTCCTTCCGGAGAAGATCATCAAGACCCCCTATTGGGCGGCCCCCATCAAGACCTCCTCACGGAGAAGAACCGGTTACCGTGTATCGTCCCTAGTTGTCCGTGGATTCGTGTATCGTTCTATGTACTCGAGGATCTAGATCATGTGTGACTTATTCGTGTCGGTTTAGTGATTTCCTCTTGTGTTTTCCTTCCATCCTTCCTCGTGTTCTTCATGTTTTCCCCGGGATCCGCTCCTTCCGTGAAAGATCGGGCGATTAGGGTCTCTACCCTACATCATCTTGGTATCTAGAGCAAGGTTGATCACGATTTTAGAGCCCCCTCTTCGTTTTTCTAGCTTGATTTTGTTGTTTTTCGTCCTAATCCGAAAATCCCCACAAAAATAGCCCCAAAAAATTTTCTTGTGTTTTGTGAGTTTTGATGATGTTTTGTTGGTTTTGATCCATGAATTTGTTGTGTTGCAAGTGGATCTAGCCTTCCCCCACCATCTCCACCTCGAAATCCATCCAAAATCCACGAAATCCTATCAATTTTGCGTTGACCCTGACCCACCGGACGGCCGCAACTTACCGGAGGTCCGGCGACACAGGAACCACCGGACGTCCGACGATTACCGGACGACCGGAAGCTCTACACCGAGCTGAAATTAGCGGATTTCCGACCCTACCGGACGTCCGGCGACCGGACATCCGTCCACTTCCGGACGACCGCTCCTTCCACCACATCATCCGCTACACACCACCGACTTTCCGCAAACATTGCCAATATCCCAACCCACACCACCACTTATCCGATACCTACGCCGACGATTTTGCTCGCACTTGGTTTTGAGAATTTGATTTGCGGTACCGTATCCTTTTGTGTTTCGACTATCTAGGTACGGTTCGACATCGACATCACCACCGCTCATCTTCGCCACGGACGCGTCATCAACAACAACCACCTCGACTATGACTTGGTATTCGTGCCACCATTTTGACACCATTCCGGAAGCAAGACTGGTAACCTCATCTTGGTATTGGACATATCACTCTTGCCATTACATTGATAGCCATCATAGCCTTACTCTTTTGCGTCGCTTACCCATCGAGACTAGCCATTGAGTATTGCCGGCAACGAGACTTGTGCACATTAGTGATCATACTTCCCATAGCATACATACATACATCATTGTCACAAAGTTGTCATCGCATACTCACTTGCTATCTTGGTTCGTCAAGCATTGCATAAGAAAAGAGCTCAAACATCAAAGAGCCAACCAAGCTTTTAAGCAATGAGGAAAGTTAAGCAAAGAGCTTTTAAGCAAGAACCATAGCATCATACAACATTAACATTGTCATACTCGATCATCTTGGATCATACATAGCAACACCTTGCATAAAACATATTTGGGATAGAAGTCGTTGCATTTTTGCTAAGTAGGTTGTGCACAAGTTCTTGTATCCGCCTATCGTGCAATCGTGCTAGCGTCTCTCTAGTGTTGTGCAACAAGAGCATTTTTGTGGATTCCACATTTTGGCTCACCCTTGGTTGCACAACCCCACTTTTCTTTTTGCGCGTGTGTTTCTGTGTACCGTATATGCTTGGTCTACTTGTTACATTGCATCTTGCGAATCTTTTCCAACATTATTGAATCTTACTTACATTCACATTAAAAATTGTAACACCATACTAACCAAGCTCCACCATAAGCTTTTACTTGTGTAGGTGTGAGAAACCGACGAGAGTTCGTACCAATTGGGCATTTCCTTGTCCTACATTGGAGTGATCATCGATTCACTTTCAACTTCGGTCAAGGTACATTTGGTATTCATTCTTCTCTTTCTACCACTCACATTTGTCTTGGAATGATGGATAGGCCAAGTACTTCTACCAACCCACTCTTCATGGAGCAAGACGACAACATGAACTCCTTCGTCACCAAGAGTCACCTCTTTGGTGCACAACGTGCTTTGCATCAAGAGCAACAAGCTATGAGTGAACGCATCGACAACCTTGCCGCCGACTTGCAACTTTTCGAGCAACGTACAAGGTACTACTTCAACCACAAGCTCGGTGATCACAAGCAAGAGAATGACGCAATGATGGACGAGATTCGTGCTTTGTTGCTCAACCGCTCTTCTTCCACTTCATGAAGGAGCCGTTCAAGTCGCCATTCTGACTTTACTGATAGAGGCGAGGGTCCCGATCTTTTGATGAGATGATGGATATCGCTTTGGTGGAAGTCGACTTTGACGATCCGACTACGAACGTGCGAGGACGTCGTGCCTTAGCAATCGCTAAACCAACTCCGAGAGGTTATTGACCACGCCGGAGCACGATCAACCTGACCACGAGGGTCTGTTTCCTGCGAGCAAACGAAGAACAAGCAAGAAACTAAGATTGCAATCTGGATATTGCGAATATAAGATGAAAGCTTTATTGATCAAGGTGGGGTTCTGTGACGCCTTTGTCTGGTCGTTGAACACAAACGAAGTACGCTAAGTTGCAGCTATGGCGAACTTTTAATCTAAACAAAACCCAAAGTCTAAACGATGCCCTAAGGGCTGTATATATGGAGGAAGAGGGGGGGAATTTCGTGGCCCTTGGTGGAGGGGTCCGAAATCAACCCTATCTCTTGTTTCCCCACACATACGGACTCTAAAAATAGCCTATACTTATGTATTTCGAAATTACATGGGCCTGGCCCAATAATAAGGTGACGCAGCACCTAAAATAGCCTCGGGACGAAATTTATGAAGTGGCATCTTGTATATTTCGTCCAAGGCTTCATGCACCCATTATGGTGGCTTCAAAGTCCTGAAATCATCACTTGTAACTCCGTTCTTGTTTCCCTTGCGCATGCCATCATCTCCATGCTTGTTCTTGCTCCAATGTTCATCCTTCTCCAAGCTAGGCCATTCATTTGTAAGCAAAACAAATGTATCCAATTTAGGCAGCATCATATTCTCATGAACATTAGAATCATTACCAAGAAACGAAAGTACCTGGTAATTTAGTTGGCGTGCACGAGCTCTAGTAATTGGTCCAGTATGTATAGCAGCAGGGGCTGTGGGTGTAACAATTGTATTGATGTCCTCATCATCCTCCCCTTCTTGAAATGACGTCGTCCTCGACGGAAGTTCATCTTCCTCACCCAAATAAGGCTTCAAATCTGCAATGTTAAAAGTGGGACTAACCCCAAAATCTGCAGGCAGCTCAAGTTTATATGCATTATCATTTATTTTCTCTAACACCTTAAAGGGACCATCAACACGTGGCATTAACTTTGATTTGCGCAAATCAGGAAATCTATCCTTACGCAAATGTAACCAAACAAGATCTCCAGGTGCAAACACAACATGTTTTCTACCCTTATCTCCAGCAAGTTTATATTTAGCATTCATGCGCTCAATGTTTTCCTTAGTTAACTCATGCATTTTTAAAATCAATTCAGCACGTTGTTTAGCATCAAAATTAACCTTCTCCGAAGATGGAAGAGGCAACAAATCAATAGGTGCACGAGGTAGGAAACCATACACAACTTCAAAAGGGCACATCTTAGTAGTAGAATGCAATGAACGATTATAAGCAAATTCAATATGAGGCAAGCATTCCTTCCACATTTTCTTATTATTCTTCAAAACAGCCCTAAGCATAGTAGACAACGTTCTATTGACTACTTCAGTTTGTCCATTAGTTTGGGGGTGACAAGTAGTACTAAAAAGCAGTTTAGTCCCCAACTTAGCCCATAAACATCTCCAAAAGTGGCTAAGAAATTTAGTATCACGATCTGAAACAATAGTATTTGGCACACCATGCAAGCGAATAATTTCACGAAAGAACAAATCAGCAACATTAACAGCATCATCGCTTTTATGACATGGTATAAAGTGTGCCATTTTCGAGAATCTATCCACGACAACAAATATGCTATCCCTCCCCTTCTTTGTTCGAGGTAAACCTAAAACAAAGTCCATAGATATATCCTCCCAAGGAACACTAGGTACAGGCAAAGGCATATATAAACCATGAGGATTGAGGCGTGACTTAGCTTTTTGACATGTAGTGCAGCGAGCAATAAAACGCTCAACATCCCGTCTCATCTTTGGCCAAAAGAAATGTGTAGCAAGTACGTCCTCCGTCTTCTTCACGCCAAAGTGTCCCATTAATCCTCCTCCATGCGCCTCCTGCAACAACAAAAGACGAACGGAGCTAGTTGGAATGCATAGCTTGTTAGCACGAAACACAAATCCATCGTTAACAACAAACTTGTTCCACATTCTTCCTTCTTTACAATTATGCATTACATCTTTAAAATCAGCATCATGCACATATTGATCTTTGATGGTCTCCAAACCAAATATTTTGAAGTCAAGTTGTGAAAGCATAGTATAGCGACGAGACAATGCATCAGCAATAACATTTTCTTTTCCCTTCTTGTGTTTAATGACATAAGGGAAAGTCTCAATGAATTCAACCCATTTAGCATGTCTACGATTCAGTTTAGCTTGACTTTTAATATGTTTCAATGATTCATGATCAGAATGTATAACAAATTCTTTGGGCCATAAATAATGTTGCCATGTTTCTAAAGTCCGAACAAGAGCATATAATTCTTTATCATAAGTAGAATAATTCAGACTAGGCCCACTCAATTTTTCAGAAAAGTATGCAATAGGTTTGCCATCTTGTAATAACACACCTCCTAATCCAATTCCACTAGCATCACATTCAAGCTCAAAAGTCTTATTAAAATCAGGAAGTTGGAGTAAAGGAGCATGTGTCAACTTATCTTTCAATACCGTGAAGGCTTCTTCCTGTGCGGTACCCCAAACAAAAGGCACATCCTTCTTTGTAAGCTCGTTGAGAGGTGCAGCAATGGTGCTGAAATCTCTCACAAAACGCCTATAGAATCCAGCGAGGCCAAGAAAACTCCTCACTTGTGTGACCGTTTTGGGCTGCTGATAGAGGCAAAGGTGTCCCGTCTTTCGATGAGATGGTGGATTTCGCTTTGGTGGAAGTCGACTTTGACGATCCGACTACGAACGTGCGAGGACGTCGCGCCTTAGCAATCGCTAAACCAACTCCGAGAGGTTATTGACCACGCCGGAGCACGATCAACCTGACCACGAGGGTCTGTTTCCTGCGAGCAAACGAAGATCAAGCAAGAAACTGAGATTGCAATCTGGATATTGCGAATATAAGATGAAAGCTTTATTGATCAAGGTGGGGTTCTGTGACGCCTTTGTCTGGTCGTTGAACACAAACGAAGTACGCGAAGTTGCAGCTATGGCGAACTTTTAATTTAAACAAAACCCAAAGTCTAAACGATGCCCTAAGGGCTGTATATATGGAGGAAGAGGGGGGAATTTCGTGGCCCTTGGTGGAGGAGTCCGAAATCAACCCTATCTCTTGTTTCCCCACACATACGGACTCTAAAAATAGCCTATACTTATGTATTTCGAAATTACATGGGCCTGGCCCAATAATAAGGTGATGCAGCACCTAAAAGAGCCTCGGGACGAAATTTATGAAGTGGCATCTTGTATATTTCGTCCAAGGCTTCATGCACCCATTATGGTGGCTTCAAAGTCCTGAAATCATCACTTGTAACTCCGTTCTTGTTTCCCTTGCGCATGCCATCATCTCCATGCTTGTTCTTGCTCCAATGTTCATCCTTCTCCAAGCTAGGCCCTTCATTTGTAAGCAAAACAAATGTATCCAATTTAGGCAGCATCATATTCTCATGAACATTAGAATCATTACCAAGAAACGAAAGTACCTGGTAATTTAGTTGGCGTGCACGAGCTCTAGTTATTGGTCCAGTATGTATAGCAGCAGGGGCTGTGGGTGTAACAATTGTATTGATGTCCTCATCATCCTCCCCTTCTTGAAATGAAGTCGTCCTCGACGGAAGTTCATCTTCCTCACCCAAATAAGGCTTCAAATCTGCAATGTTAAAAGTGGGACTAACCCCAAAATCTGCAGGCAGCTCAAGTTTATATGCATTATCATTTATTTTCTCTAACACCTTAAAGGGACCATCAGCACGTGGCATTAACTTTGATTTGCGCAAATCAGGAAATCTATCCTTACGCAAATGTAACCAAACAAGATCTCCGGGTGCAAACACAACATGTTTTCTACCCTTATCTCCAGCAAGTTTATATTTAGCATTCATGCGCTCAATGTTTTCCTTAGTTAACTCATGCATTTTTAAAATCAATTCAGCACGTTGTTTAGCATCAAAATTAACCTTCTTCGAAGATGGAAGAGGCAACAAATCAATAGGTGCACGAGGTAGGAAACCATACACAACTTCAAAAGGGCACATCTTAGTAGTAGAATGCAATGAATGATTATAAGCAAATTCAATATGAGGCAAGAATTCCTCCCACATTTTCTTATTATTCTTCAAAACAGCCCTAAGCATAGTAGACAACGTTCTATTGACTACTTCAGTTTGTCCATCAGTTTGGGGGTGACAAGTAGTACTAAAAAGCAGTTTAGTCCCCAACTTAGCCCATAAACATCTCCAAAAGTGGCTAAGAAATTTAGTATCACGATCTGAAACAATAGTATTTGGCACACCATGCAAGCGAATAATTTCACGAAAGAACAAATCAGCAACATTAACAGCATCATCGCTTTTATGACATGGTATAAAGTGTGCCATTTTCGAGAATCTATCCACGACAACAAATATGCTATCCCTCCCCTTCTTTGTTCGAGGTAAACCTAAAACAAAGTCCATAGATATATCCTCCCAAGGAACACTAGGTACAGGCAAAGGCATATATAAACCATGAGGATTGAGGCGTGACTTATCTTTTTGACATGTAGTGCAGCGAGCAATAAAACGCTCAACATCCCGTCTCATCTTTGGCCAAAAGAAATGTGTAGCAAGTACGTCCTCCGTCTTCTTCACGCCAAAGTGTCCCATTAATCCTCCTCCATGCGCCTCCTGCAACAACAAAAGACGAACGGAGCTAGCTGGAATGCATAGCTTGTTAGCACGAAACACAAATCCATCGTTAACAACAAACTTGTTCCACATTCTTCCTTCTTTACAATTATGCATTACATCTTTAAAATCAGCATCATGCACATATTGATCTTTGATGGTCTCCAAACCAAATATTTTGAAGTCAAGTTGTGAAAGCATAGTATAGCGACGAGACAAAGCATCAGCAATAACATTTTCTTTTCCCTTCTTGTGTTTAATGACATAAGGGAAAGTCTCAATGAATTCAACCCATTTAGCATGTCTACGATTCAGTTTAGCTTGACTTTTAATATGTTTCAATGATTCATGATCAGAATGTATAACAAATTCTTTGGGCCATAAATAATGTTGCCATGTTTCTAAAGTCCGAACAAGAGCATATAATTCTTTATCATAAGTAGAGTAATTCAGACTAGGCCCACTCAATTTTTCAGAAAAGTATGCAACAGGTTTGCCATCTTGTAATAACACACCTCCTAATCCAATTCCACTAGCATCACATTCAAGCTCAAAAGTCTTATTAAAATCAGGAAGTTGGAGTAAAGGAGCATGTGTCAACTTATCTTTCAATACCGTGAAGGCTTCTTCCTGTGCGGTACCCCAAAGAAAAGGCACATCTTTCTTTGTAAGCTCATTGAGAGGTGCAACAATGGTGCTGAAATCTCTCACAAAATGCCTATAGAATCCAGCGAGGCCAAGAAAACTCCTCACTTGTGTGACCGTTTTGGGCTGCGGCCAACTCTCAATAGCTTCAATCTTGGCTTTATCAACTTCAATTCCCTGTGGAGTAACAACATAGCCAAGAAAAGATACTCGGTCGGTGCAAAAGGTGCACTTCCCAAGGTTACCAAACAAACGTGCATCACGTAGAGCAATAAAAACAGCACGTAAATGTTCCAAATGTTCCTCCAAAGATCTGCTATAAATCAATATGTCATCAAAGTAAACTACCACAAATCGTCCAATGAAAGCACATAAAACTTCGTTCATTAATCTCATGAAAGTACTAGGTGCATTAGTTAACCCAAAAGGCATGACTAACCACTCATATAATCCAAACTTAGTTTTAAATGCTGTTTTCCATTCATCTCCCAATTTCATACGAATTTGATGGTAGCCACTACGCAAATCAACTTTGGAGAATATTGTAGAGCCACTCAATTCATCAAGCATATTGATGAGGACATCAATACAATTGTTACACCCACAGCCCCTGCTGCTATACATACTGGACCAATTACTAGAGCTCGTGCACGCCAACTAAATTACCAGGTACTTTCGTTTCTTGGTAATGATTCTAATGTTCATGAGAATATGATGCTGCCTAAATTGGATACATTTGTTTTGCTTACAAATGAAGGGTCTAGCTTGGAGAAGGATGAACATTGGAGCAAGAACAAGCATGGAGATGATGGCATGCGCAAGGGGAACAAGAACGGAGTTACAAGTGATGATTTCAGGACTTTGAAGCCACCATAATGGGTGCATGAAGCCTTGGACGAAATATACAAGATGCCACTTCATAAATTTCGTCCCGAGGCTATTTTAGGTGCTGTGTCACCTTATTATTGGGCCAGGCCCATGTAATTTCGAAATACATAAGTATAGGCTATTTTTAGAGTTCGTATGTGTGGGGAAACAAGAGATAGGGTTGATTTCGGACCCCTCCACCAAGGGCCACGAAATTCCCCCCTCTTCCTCCATATATACAGCCCTTAGGGCATCGTTTAGACTTTGGGTTTTGTTTAGATTAAAAGTTCGCCATAGCTGCAACTTCGCGTACTTCGTTTGTGTTCAACGACCAGACAAAGGCGTCACAGAACCCCACCTTGATCAATAAAGCTTTCATCTTATATTCGCAATATCCAGATTGCAATCTTAGTTTCTTGCTTGTTCTTCGTTTGCTCGCAGGAAACAGACCCTCGTGGTCAGGTTGATCGTGCTCCGGCGTGGTCAATAACCTCTCGGAGTTGGTTTAGCGATTGCTAAGGCGCGACGTCCTCGCACGTTCGTAGTCGGATCGTCAAAGTCGACTTCCATCAAAGCGAAATCCACCATCTCATCGAAAGACGGGACACCTCTGCCTCTATCACATATCATCTAGCCTAGGAATAGGATGACGATAACGAATAGTAATATTATTAATGCCTCTGCAATCAACACACATACGTGATGTACCATCCTTTTTCGGCACTAGAATAATAGGAACAGCACAAGGACTAAGGGATTCGCGTATATAACCTTTGTCGAGAAGCTCTTGTACTTGACGCATAATCTCCTTCGTCTCCTCTGGATTGGTACGGTATGGTGCACGGTTTGGCAGTGAAGCACCGGGAATTAAGTCAATCTGATGCTCAATCCCTCGAATAGGCGGTAATCCCGGTGGCACGTCTTGTGGAAAAACGTCAGCGAACTCCTGCAAAATGTTAGTGACAGCAGGAGGCAAAGAGGAAGGCACGTCCTCGAATGAAAATAATGCCTCTTTGCACACAAAAGCATAGCAAACAGATTTGCTGAAATCTAGCTCATCAATATCAGATTTGGTGGCAAATAAACATGCACTTTTCAATTTAATTTCAGAAGCAACACTAGATGGTTTATTATTAGTGATAGAGGCAAAGGTGTCCCGTCTTTCGATGAGATGGTGGATTTCGCTTTGGTGGAAGTCGACTTTGACGATCCGACTACGAACGTGCGAGGACGTCGCGCCTTAGCAATCGCTAAACCAACTCCGAGAGGTTATTGACCACGCCGGAGCACGATCAACCTGACCACGAGGGTCTGTTTCCTGCGAGCAAACGAAGAACAAGCAAGAAACTAAGATTGCAATCTGGATATTGCGAATATAAGATGAAAGCTTTATTGATCAAGGTGGGGTTCTGTGACGCCTTTGTCTGGTCGTTGAACACAAACGAAGTACGCGAAGTTGCAGCTATGGCGAACTTTTAATCTAAACAAAACCCAAAGTCTAAACGATGCCCTAAGGGCTGTATATATGGAGGAAGAGGGGGGGAATTTCGTGGCCCTTGGTGGAGGAGTCCGAAATCAACCCTATCTCTTGTTTTCCCACACATACGGACTCTAAAAATAGCCTATACTTATGTATTTCGAAATTACATGGGCCTGGCCCAATAATAAGGTGACGCAGCACCTAAAATAGTCTCGGGACGAAATTTATGAAGTGGCATCTTGTATATTTCGTCCAAGGCTTCATGCACCCATTATGGTGGCTTCAAAGTCCTGAAATCATCACTTGTAACTCCGTTCTTGTTCCCCTTGCGCATGCCATCATCTCCATGCTTGTTCTTGCTCCAATGTTCATCCTTCTCCAAGCTAGGCCCTTCATTTGTAAGCAAAACAAATGTATCCAATTTAGGCAGCATCATATTCTCATGAACATTAGAATCATTACCAAGAAACGAAAGTACCTGGTAATTTAGTTGGCGTGCACGAGCTCTAGTAATTGGTCCAGTATGTATAACAGCAGGGGCTGTGGGTGTAACAATTGTATTGATGTCCTCATCACCATGCAAGCGAATAATTTCACGAAAGAACAAATCAGCAACATTAACAGCATCATCGCGTTTATGACATGGTATAAAGTGTGCCATTTTCGAGAATCTATCCACGACAACAAATATGCTATCCCTCCCCTTCTTTGTTCGAGGTAAACCTAAAACAAAGTCCATAGATATATCCTCCCAAGGAACACTAGGTACAGGCAAAGGCATATATAAACCATGAGGATTGAGTCGTGACTTAGCTTTTTGACATGTAGTGCACCGAGCAATAAAACGCTCAACATCCCGTCTCATCTTTGGCCAAAAGAAATGTGTAGCAAGTACGTCCTCCGTCTTCTTCACGCCAAAGTGTCCCATTAATCCTCCTCCATGCGCCTCCTGCAACAACAAAAGACGAACGGAGCTAGCTGGAATGCATAGCTTGTTAGCACGAAACACAAATCCATCGTTAACGACAAACTTGTTCCACATTCTTCCTTCTTTACAATTCTGCATTACATCTTTAAAATCAGCATCATGCACATATTGATCTTTGATGGTCTCCAAACCAAATATCTTGAAGTCAAGTTGTGAAAGCATAGTATAGCGACGAGACAATGCATCAGCAATAACATTTTCTTTTCCCTTCTTGTGTTTAATGACATAAGGGAAAGTCTCAATGAATTCAACCCATTTAGCATGTCTACGATTCAGTTTAGCTTGACTTTTAATATGTTTCAAAGATTCATGATCAGAATGTATAACAAATTCTTTGGGCCATAAATAATGTTGCCATGTTTCTAAAGTCCGAACAAGAGCATATAATTCTTTATCATAAGTAGAATAATTCAGACTAGGCCCACTCAATTTTTCAGAAAAGTATGCAACAGGTTTGCCATCTTGTAATAACACACCTCCTAATCCAATTCCACTGGCATCACATTCAAGCTCAAAAGTCTTATTAAAATCAGGAAGTTGGAGTAAAGGAGCATGTGTCAACTTATCTTTCAATACCGTGAAGGCTTCTTCCTGTGCGGTACCCCAAAGAAAAGGCACATCTTTCTTTGTAAGCTCATTGAGAGGTGCAGCAATGGTGCTAAAATCTCTCACAAAACGCCTATAGAATCCAGCGAGGCCAAGAAAACTCCTCACTTGTGTGACCATTTTGGGCTGCGGCCAACTCTCAATAGCTTCAATCTTGGCTTTATCAACTTCAATTCCCTGTGGAGTAACAACATAGCCAAGAAAAGATACTCGGTCGGTGCAAAAGGTGCACTTCCCAAGGTTACCGAACAAACGTGCATCACGTAGAGCAATAAAAACATCACGTAAATGTTCCAAATGTTCTTCCAAAGATCTGCTATAAATCAATATGTCATCAAAGTAAACTACCACAAATCGTCCAATGAAAGCACGTAAAACTTCGTTCATTAATCTCATGAAAGTACTAGGTGCATTAGTTAACCCAAAAGGCATGACTAACCACTGATATAATCCAAACTTAGTTTTAAATGCTGTTTTCCATTCATCTCCCAATTTCATACGAATTTGATGGTAGCCACTACGCAAATCAACTTTGGAGAATATTGTAGAGCCACTCAATTCATCAAGCATATCATCTAGCCTAGGAATAGGATGACGATAACGAATAGTAATATTATTAATGCCTCTACAATCAACACACATACGTGATGTACCATCCTTTTTCGGCACTAGAATAATAGGAACAGCACAAGGACTAAGGGATTCGCGTATATAACCTTTGTCGAGAAGCTCTTGTACTTGACGCATAATCTCCTTCGTCTCCTCTGGATTGGTACGGTATGGTGCACGGTTTGGCAGTGAAGCACCGGGAATTAAGTCAATCTGATGCTCAATCCCTCGAATAGGCGGTAATCCCGGTGACACGTCTTGTGGAAAAACGTCAGCGAACTCCTGCAAAATGTTAGTGACAGCAGGAGGCAAAGAGGAAGGCACGTCCTCGAATGAAAATAATGCCTCTTTGCACTCAAAAGCATAGCAAACAGATTTGCTGAAATCTAGCTCATCAATATCAGATTTGGTGGCAAATAAACATGCACTTTTCAATTTAATTTCAGAAGCAACACTAGATGGTTTATTATTAGGCTTCATTTGTTGCTCAAATTCTTTTGCCACAATCTGATTTTCACTCTTATTCTTCTCCTGTTGTGCTTTATTAGCTCTATTAATATCATCTTTCAAAATGGAATCAGGAGTCATAGGAAGCAAAGTAATATTTTTATCCTTATGAACAAGAGTATAGTGATTGTTTCTACCATGGTGTACAAAATTTTTATCAAATTGCCATGGTCTACCAAGTAATAAGGAACATGCTTGCATAGGTACCACATCACAATCAACATAATCAGCATATGTAGAGATACTAAAATGCACACGAACAGTACGTGTTACCTTAACCTTGCCGCTGTTGTTGAACCATTGGATGTAGTAAGGATGTGGATGTGGTCTTGTGGTGAGAGAAAGCTTCTCCACCATCTCCATGCTAGCCAAGTTGTTGCAGCTCCGTCCGTCTATGATGACGCGCACAGAACGTTCCTTCACAACTCCCTTGGTATGGAACAAATTGTGCCTCTGATTTTGCTCAGCTTGTGTGACCTGCACACTCAAAACACGTTGAGCAACTAAACATTCATACCTGTCAGCGTCTTCAGGAGCCATGTATTGCGTCTCATGATCAGAATCATCTCCACCATGTTCTTCACGTGTAATAAGAGCCAAAGTCTCCTCATCATAGTCACTAGCGGACTCATATCCACCATCCGCGGTAGCAATCATCACACGCGGAGATTTGCATTCTCTCGCATAATGACCTCCTCCCTTACAACGACGACAAATAATATCACTTGTGTGCCCTGTTTGATGAGGACATCAATACAATTGTTACACCCACAGCCCCTGCTGCTATACATACTGGACCAATTACTAGAGCTCGTGCACGCCAACTAAATTACCAGGTACTTTCGTTTCTTGGTAATGATTCTAATGTTTATGAGAATATGATGCTGCCTAAATTGGATACATTTGTTTTGCTTACAAATGAAGGGCCTAGCTTGGAGAAGGATGAACATTGGAGCAAGAACAAGCATGGAGATGATGGCATGCGCAAGGGAAACAAGAACGGAGTTACAAGTGATGATTTCAGGACTTTGAAGCCACCATAATGGGTGCATGAAGCCTTGGATGAAATATACAAGATGCCACTTCATAAATTTCGTCCCGAGGCTATTTTAGGTGCTGCGTCACCTTATTATTGGGCCAGGCCCATGTAATTTCGAAATACATAAGTATAGGCTATTTTTAGAGTCCGTATGTGTGGGGAAACAAGAGATAGGGTTGATTTCGGACCCCTCCACCAAGGGCCACGAAATTCCCCCCCTCTTCCTCCATATATACAGCTCTTAGGGCATCGTTTAGACTTTGAGTTTTGTTTAGATTAAAAGTTTGCCATAGCTGCAACTTCGCGTACTTCGTTTGTGTTCAACGACCAGACAAAGGCGTCACAGAACCCCACCTTGATCAATAAAGCTTTCACCTTATATTCGCAATATCCAGATTGCAATCTCAGTTTCTTGCTTGTTCTTCGTTTGCTCGCAGGAAACAGACCCTCGTGGTCAGGTTGATCGTGCTCCGGCGTGGTCAATAACCTCTCGGAGTTGGTTTAGCGATTGCTAAGGCGCGACGTCCTCGCATGTTCGTAGTCGGATCGTCAAAGTCGACTTCCAACAAAGCGATATCCATCATCTCATCGAAAGACGGGACACCTTTGCCTCTATCAAGTGGTATCAGAGCTCCAGGTTGCTCGGTGAGATTTTACAGTTTTTTAGTAGTTTAGATCGAGTCTGCTCTTCATACCTATAGTCCACGAAAAAGCCACAAAAAAAAATTTAGGGTTAGTTCATCATATCCGAACCAATCTGAGCCTTGCATAATCTTTTTAGGGTTTTGCTTTGTTGAATTTGCGGTTGCATCGTCGTGTCTAGTTGCTGGTCTTAGAGTCTAGTCTTTTAGAGTTTCGAGTTCTGGTCATAAGTTGTCACGCCGCCGCCGCACCATCATCATCGCCCCTGCCATCTACCACCACCGCACCGAATCCGTATCCATATACCACCACCAATCTGTGTCCATATACCACCACCGATCCATATCCATATACTACCACCGCTACCACCACCGCTGCCATATACCACCACCATATATCCACCACCAATCCGAGTTCTTTGCTTATTAGGTTTGTTTTCGGGATCCATCTAGATTCCGATTCGTGTTTCCTTGCCGGAGTAGGTTTCGGAAAAAAAAAAGAGTCGGGTAGCCACGCTCCGTTTAGGCCCAAAATTTTTCGAAAACGCATTTTTCGAAAAAATTTCTGGCTATCCTATTTTTAGGTGTTTCTGAGTGTTTTGAGACAGGTGCCATTATAGGAAGTTTTTTTGACCCGTTTCGAGTTTTTGGGTCCGGGCAGCCGAAAAAAAAAAAAATTGGTCGAAAAAATTTCGTGCCCATCCTGTCAGTTTGAGCTAGGAAGAGTTTTGAGACACTCGCCATTATAGTGAATTTTCGCAAAAAAAAAAAAGCAGCGCAAAAAAAAAGAGCGCAAAAAAAAGAGCGAAAAAAAAATTCAGAGTGTGCTTTTCCCTTGTTTACGTGCCGCGCCGTGATTTTGTTAGTGTTCTAGGCTCGCGTCTCTAGCACAGTCTAGGCTAGGACCAGCACAGTACCGTCGTTGAGCGTTTATTCAACTTTGCATCTCTGAATTGATTATTGCTGACCCTTTTTGCTACCATATTATAAGCCTTCCCAGCTCCACATACATCTACGTCGTGCGTTTGACTCTCCCTGGTAATCGCTCTATCCAAGCTTTGAGAGTTTTTGACTACAACGGTTGCCGATCACCGCCTGCTGCTGGGTAAGAACTGGTAAGAATTTGAGATTTGCTTGACGGATTTGTGACACCCACCACCACCACTTGTTCGTAGTCTGTAGGATCATATTCTTGTGTGTTTCTATTGCTGCTAACCATGCCAGGATCACAAGCCGACGAGATTGACTGGGAGAATTTATCGAACAAGGAGCTTCATGATAAGTTTCAGCAAATGATGACTGAACAGGTGCAAGATGTGCTGAACAATTTTGAAGAGGCCATGGAGAAGATCACTGGCTTTGAGAAGACGTTCGAAACAAAGCTCGATAACAAGTTTAATGAATTGCTCGCGCGTCTTCCACCACCACCACCCGCTGCACCTAATGCACCTCTCCAACAACAACAACAACGACTACCTCCACGTCGCGAAGCAGACCTCCGCCGAGCAAGCCGTGTTCCTCTTGCGTTTGGCCAAACTGTTGGTGCTGCTGTTGATACTTCTGTGGCTCCTGCTGCTGATGCGGAGGAGGATGATTATGTGGGAGATTATGAGGATGAGGTTGATCAAAATCAACACTACATGCAGCCACCTGTACCACCACCAGCAGGTCGACCTCAGGTATATATTCGTAATGGTAGGCCTGCACCACCACCTCAGGTACGAGATGATGTCCATATTCCTAAACTGAAATTGAATATTCCACCATTTGAGGGTAGATATGTTCCTGATATATATCTTACTTGGGAGTTAGAAACTGAACAACGATTTACATGTTTACAATATCCTGAGGAGAGACGAGTTGCTGCTGCCATTTGTGCTTTCACTAGTTTTGCATGGTGGTCTGAACATTGTAGATTATATCCTATTCCAACTACTTGGGCTGCTTTGAAAACTACTATGCGTACGCGTTGGGTTCCACCATATTATCAACGTGAATTGCTTCAAAAATTGCAGCGTTTAAGACAAGGGAAAAATTCTGTAGAAGAATATTATCAGGAATTACAAACTGGCATGATTAGATGTGGTATTGTTGAGGAGAATGAAGCTATGCTTGCACGTTTTCTGGGTGGATTAAATAGAGAGATTCAGACCATTCTAGACTATAAGGAGTATACTAATATCACTCGTTTATTCCATCTTGCTTGTAAAGCTGAACGTGAAGTGCAGGATCGACAAGCATTGGGGCGAACTAACTTTTCTGCAGGCCGACCTTCATCATGGACACCACGTGCATCTTCTACTTCAACTGCACCAGCACCTCCATCCGGTGCCACTTCCAGCCGTGATACAAGAAAACAGGCACAACCACCATTATCTGCCAAGAGCGCACCTGCGGGACCTGCACAGCGTTCTTCTTCTTGCATGGCATCAACAGGGCACACAAGTGATATTATTTGTCGTCGTTGTAAGGGAGGAGGTCATTATGCGAGAGAATGCAAATCTCCGCGTGTGATGATTGCTACCGCGGATGGTGGATATGAGTCTGCTAGTGACTATGATGAGGAGACTTTGGCTCTTATTACACGTGAAGAACATGGTGGAGATGATTCTGATCATGAGACGCAATACATGGCTCCTGAAGACGCTGACAGGTATGAATGTTTAGTTGCTCAACGTGTTTTGAGTGTGTAGGTCACACAAGCTGAGCAAAATCAGAGGCACAATTTGTTCCATACCAAGGGAGTTGTGAAGGAACGTTCTGTGCGCGTCATCATAGACGGAGGGAGCTGCAACAACTTGGCTAGCATGGTGATGGTGGAGAAGCTTTCTCTCACCACAAGACCACATCCACATCCTTACTACATCCAATGGTTCAACAACAGCGGCAAGGTTAAGGTAACACGTACTGTTCGTGTGCATTTTAGTATCTCTACATATGCTGATTATGTTGATTGTGATGTGGTACCTATGCAAGCATGTTCCTTATTACTTGGTAGACCATGGCAATTTGATAAAAATTCTGTACACCATGGTAGAAACAATCACTATACTCTTGTTCATAAGGATAAAAATATTACTTTGCTTCCTATGACTCCTGATTCCATTTTGAAAGATGATATTAATAGAGCTAATAAAGCAAAACAGGAGACGAATAAGAGTGAAAATCAGATTGTGGCAAAAGAATTTGAGCAACAAATGAAGTCTAATAATAAACCATCTAGTGTTGCTTCTGAAATTAAATTGAAAAGTGCATGTTTATTTGCCACCAAATCTGATATTGATGAGCTAGATTTCAGCAAATCTGTTTGCTATGCTTTTGTGTGCAAAGAGGCATTATTTTCATTCGAGGACGTGCCTTCCTCTTTGCCTCCTGCTGTCACTAAATTTTGCAGGAGTTCGCTGACGTCTTTCCACAAGACGTGCCACCGGGATTACCGCCTATTCGAGGGATTGAGCATCAGATTGACTTAATTCCCGGTGCTTCACTGCCAAACCGTGCACCATACCGTACCAATCCAGAGGAGACGAAGGAGATTATGCGCCAAGTACAAGAGCTTCTCGACAAAGGTTATATACGCGAATCCCTTAGTCCTTGTGCTGTTCCTATTATTCTAGTGCCGAAAAAGGATGGTACATCACGTATGTGTGTTGATTGTAGAGGCATTAATAATATTACTATTCGTTATCGTCATCCTATTCCTAGGCTAGATGATATGCTTGATGAATTGAGTGGCTCTACAATATTCTCCAAAGTTGATTTGCGTAGTGGCTACCATCAAATTTGTATGAAATTGGGAGATGAATGGAAAACAGCATTTAAAACTAAGTTTGGATTATATGAGTGGTTAGTCATGCCTTTTGGGTTAACTAATGCACCTAGTACTTTCATGAGATTAATGAACGAAGTTTTACGTGCTTTCATTGGACGATTTGTGGTAGTTTACTTTGATGACATACTGATTTATAGCAGATCTTTGGAAGAACATTTGGAACATTTACGTGCTGTTTTTATTGCTCTACGTGATGCACGTTTGGTTGGTAACCTTGGGAAGTGCACCTTTTGCACCGACCGAGTATCTTTTCTTGGCTATGTTGTTACTCCACAGGGAATTGAAGTTGACAAAGCCAAGATTGAAGCTATTGAGAGTTGGCCGCAGCCCAAAACGGTCACACAAGTGAGGAGTTTTCTTGGCCTCGCTGGATTCTATAGGCGTTTTGTGAGAGATTTCAGCACCATTGCTGCACCTCTCAACGAGCTTACAAAGAAGGATGTGCCTTTTGTTTGGGGTACCGCACAGGAAGAAGCCTTCACGGTATTGAAAGATAAGTTGACACATGCTCCTTTACTCCAACTTCCTGATTTTAATAAGACTTTTGAGCTTGAATGTGATGCTAGTGGAATTGGATTAGGAGGTGTGTTATTACAAGATGGCAAACCTGTTGCATACTTTTCTAAAAATTTGAGTGGGCCTAGTCTGAATTATTCTACTTATGATAAAGAATTGTATGCTCTTGTTCGGACTTTAGAAACATGGCAACATTATTTATGGCCCAAAGAATTTGTTATACATTCTGATCATGAATCTTTGAAACATATTAAAAGTCAAGCTAAACTGAATCGTAGACATGCTAAATGGGTTGAATTCATTGAGACTTTCCCTTATGTCATTAAACACAAGAAGGGAAAAGAAAATGTTATTGCTGATGCATTGTCTCGTCGCTATACTATGCTTTCACAACTTGACTTCAAAATATTTGGTTTGGAGACCATCAAAGATCAATATGTGCATGATGCTGATTTTAAAGATGTAATGCAGAATTGTAAAGAAGGAAGAATGTGGAGCAAGTTTGTCGTTAACGATGGATTTGTGTTTCGTGCTAACAAGCTATGCATTCCAGCTAGCTCCGTTCGTCTTTTGTTGTTGCAGGAGGCGCATGGAGGAGGATTAATGGGACACTTTGGCGTGAAGAAGACGGAGGACGTACTTGCTACACATTTCTTTTGGCCAAAGATGAGACGGGATGTTGAGCGTTTTATTGCTCGATGCACTACATGTCAAAAAGCTAAGTGGAGGATATATGCCTTTGCCTGTACCTAGTGTTCCTTGGGAGGATATATCTATGGACTTTGTTTTAGGTTTACCTCGAACAAAGAAGGGGAGGGATAGCATATTTGTTGTCGTGGATAGATTCTCGAAAATGGCACACTTTATACCATGTCATAAAAGCGATGATGCTGTTAATGTTGCTGATTTGTTCTTTCGTGAAATTATTCGCTTGCATGGTGTGCCAAATACTATTGTTTCAGATCGTGATACTAAATTTCTTAGCCACTTTTGGAGATGTTTATGGGCTAAGTTGGGGACTAAACTGCTTTTTAGTACTACTTGTCACCCCCAAACTGATGGACAAACTGAAGTAGTCAATAGAACGTTGTCTACTATGCTTAGGGCTGTTTTGAAGAATAATAAGAAAATGTGGGAGGAATGCTTGCCTCATATTGAATTTGCTTATAATCGTTCATTGCATTCAACTACTAAGATGTGCCCTTTTGAAGTTGTGTATGGTTTCCTACCTCGTGCACCTATTGATTTGTTGCCTCTTCCATCTTCGGAGAAGGTTAATTTTGATGCTAAACAACGTGCTGAATTGATTTTAAAAATGCATGAGTTAACTAAGGAAAACATTGAGCGTATGAATGCTAAATATAAACTTGCTGGAGATAAGGGTAGAAAACATGTTGTGTTTGCACCTGGAGATCTGGTTTGGTTACATTTGCGTAAGGATAGATTTCCTGATTTGCGCAAATCAAAGTTAATGCCACGTGCTGATGGTCCCTTTAAGGTGTTAGAGAAAATAAATGATAATGCATATAAACTTGAGCTGCCTGCAGATTTTGGGGTTAGTCCCACTTTTAACATTGCAGATTTGAAGCCTTATTTGGGTGAGGAAGATGAACTTCCGTCGAGGACGACTTCATTTCAAGAAGGGGAGGATGATGAGGACATCAATACAATTGTTACACCCACAGCCCCTGCTGCTATACATACTGGACCAATTACTAGAGCTCGTGCACGCCAACTAAATTACCAGGTACTTTCGTTTCTTGGTAATGATTCTAATGTTTATGAGAATATGATGCTGCCTAAATTGGATACATTTGTTTTGCTTACAAATGAAGGGCCTAGCTTGGAGAAGGATGAACATTGGAGCAAGAACAAGCATGGAGATGATGGCATGCGCAAGGGAAACAAGAACGGAGTTACAAGTGATGATTTCAGGACTTTGAAGCCACCATAATGGGTGCATGAAGCCTTGGATGAAATATACAAGATGCCACTTCATAAAATTCGTCCCGAGGCTATTTTAGGTGTTGCGTCACCTTATTATTGGGCCAGGCCCATGTAATTTCGAAATACATAAGTATAGGCTATTTTTAGAGTCCGTATGTGTGGGGAAACAAGAGATAGGGTTGATTTCGGACCCCTCCACCAAGGGCCACGAAATTCCCCCCCTCTTCCTCCATATATACAGCTCTTAGGGCATCGTTTAGACTTTGGGTTTTGTTTAGATTAAAAGTTCGCCATAGCTGCAACTTCGCGTACTTCGTTTGTGTTCAACGACCAGACAAAGGCGTCACAGAACCCCACCTTGATCAATAAAGCTTTCACCTTATATTCGCAATATCCAGATTACAATCTCAGTTTCTTGCTTGTTCTTCGTTTGCTCGCAGGAAACAGACCCTCGTGGTCAGGTTGATCGTGCTCCGGCGTGGTCAATAACCTCTCGGAGTTGGTTTAGCGATTGCTAAGGCGCGACGTCCTCGCACGTTCGTAGTCGGATCGTCAAAGTCGACTTCCAACAAAGCGATATCCATCATCTCATCGAAAGACGGGACACTTTTGCCTGTATCACTGTTGATGCCATGGAAGAAGAAGAACGCTGTGCAGGCCCCGCAGGTGCGCTCTTGGCAGATAATGGTGGTTGTGCCTGTTTTCTTGTATCACGGCTGGAGGTGGCACCGGATGGAGGTGCTGGTGCAGTTGAAGTAGAAGATGCACGTGGTGTCCATGATGAAGGTCGGCCTGCAGAAAAGTTAGTTCGCCCCAATGCTTGTCGATCCTGCACTTCACGTTCAGCTTTACAAGCAAGATGGAATAAACGAGTGATATTAGTATACTCCTTATAGTCTAGAATGGTCTGAATCTCTCTATTTAATCCACCCAGAAAACGTGCAAGCATAGCTTCATTCTCCTCAACAATACCACATCTAATCATGCCAGTTTGTAATTCCTGATAATATTCTTCTACAGAATTTTTTCCTTGTCTTAAACGCTGCAATTTTTGAAGCAATTCACGTTGATAATATGGTGGAACCCAACGCGTACGCATAGCAGTTTTCAAAGCAGCCCAAGTAGATGGAATAGGATATAATCTACAATGTTCAGACCACCATACACATGCAAAACTAGTGAAAGCACAAACGGCAGCAGCAACTCGTCTCTCCTCAGGATATTGTAAACATGTAAATCGTTGTTCAGTTTCTAACTCCCAAGTAAGATATATATCAGGAACATATCTACCCTCAAATGGTGGAATATTCAATTTCAGTTTAGGAATATGGACATCATCTCGTACCTGAGGTGGTGGTGCAGGCCTACCATTACGAATATATACCTGAGATCGACCTGCTGGTGGTGGTACAGGTGGCTGCACGTAGTGTTGATTTTGATCAACCTCATCCTCATAGTCTCCCACATAATCATCCTCCTCCGCATCAGCAGCAGGAGCCACAGAAGTATCAACAGCAGCACCAACAGTTTGGCCAAACGCAAGAGGAACACGGCTTGCTCGGCGGAGGTCTGCTTCGCGACATGGAGGTAGTCGTTGTTGTTGTTGTTGTTGGAGAGGTGCGTTAGCTGCAGCGGGTGGTGGTGGTGGAAGACGCGCGAGCAATTCATTAAACTTGTTATCGAGCTTTGTTTCGAACGTCTTCTCAAAGCCAGTGATCTTCTCCATGGCCTCTTCAAAATTGTTCAGCACATCTTGCACCTGTTCAGTCATCATTTGCTGAAACTTATCATGAAGCTCCTTGTTCGATAAATTCTCCCAGTCAATCTCGTCGGCTTGTGATCCTGGCATGGTTAGCTGCAATAGAAACACACAAGAATATGATCCTACAGACTACGAACAAGTGGTGGTGGTGGGTGTCACAAATCCGTCAAGCAAATCTCAAATTCTTACCAGTTCTTACCCAGCAGCAGGCGGTGATCGGCAACCGTTGTAGTCAAAAACTCTCAAAGCTTGGATAGAGCGATTACCAGGGAGAGTCAAACGCACGACGTAGATGTATGTGGAGCTGGGAAGGCTTATAATATGGTAGCAAAAAGGGTCAACAATAATCAATTCAGAGATGCAAAGTTGATAAACGCTCAACGACGGTACTGTGCTGGTCCTAGGCTAGACTGTGCTAGAGACGCGAGCCTAGAACACTAACAAATTTTTTTTTTGACTGCCCGGACCCAAAAACTGGAAACGGGTCAAAAAAAACTTCCTATAATGGCACCTGTCTCAAAACACTCAGAAACACCTAAAAATAGGATAGCCAGAATTTTTTTCGAAAAATGCGTTTTCGAAAAATTTTGGGCCTAAACGGAGCGTGGCTACCCGACTCTTTTTTTTTCCGAAACCTACTCCGGCAAGGAAACACGAATCGGAATCTAGATGGATCCCGAAAACAAACCTAATAAGCAAGGAACTCGGATTGGTGGTGGATATATGGTGGTGGTATATGGCAGCGGCGGTGGTAGCGGTGGTAGTATATGGATATGGATCGGTGGTGGTATATGGGCACGGATTGGTGGTGGTATATGGATACGAATTCGGAGCGGTGGTGGTAGATGGCAGGGCGATGATGATGGTGCGGCGGCGGCGTGACAACTTATGACCAGAACTCGAAACTCTAAAAGACTAGACTCTAAGACCAGCAACTAGACCGACGATGCAACCGCAAATTCAACAAAGCAAAACCCTAAAAAGATTATGCAAAGGCTCAGATTGGTTCGGATATGATGAACTAACCCTAATTTTTTTTTGTGGCTTTTTCGTGGACTGTAGGTATGAAGAACAGACTCGATCTAAACTACGAAAAACCGTAAAATCTCACCGAGCAACCTGGAAATCTGATACCACTTGATAGAGGCGAGGGTCCCGATCTTTCGATGAGATGATGGATATCGCTTTGGTGGAAGTCGACTTTGACGATCCGACTACGAACGTGCGAGGACGTCGCGCCTTAGCAATCGCTAAACCAACTCCGAGAGGTTATTGACCACGCCGGAGCACGATCAACCTGACCACGAGGGTCTCTTTCCTGCGAGCAAACGAAGAACAAGCAAGAAACTAAGATTGCAATCTGGATATTGCGAATATAAGATGAAAGCTTTATTGATCAAGGTGGGGTTCTGTGATGCCTTTGTCTGGTCGTTGCACACAAACGAAGTACGCGAAGTTGCAGCTATGGCGAACTTTTAATCTAAACAAAACCCAAAGTCTAAACGATACCCTAAGGGCTGTATATATGGAGGAAGAGGGGGGGAATTTCGTGGCCCTTGGTGGAGGGGTCCGAAATCAACCCTATCTCTTGTTTCCCCACACATACGGACTCTAAAAATAGCCTATACTTATGTATTTCGAAATTACATGGGCCTGGCCCAATAATAAGGTGACGCAGCACCTAAAATAGCCTCGGGACGAAATTTATGAAGTGGCATCTTGTATATTTCGTCCAAGGCTTCATGCACCCATTATGGTGGCTTCAAAGTCCTGAAATCATCACTTGTAACTCCGTTCTTGTTTCCCTTGCGCATGCCATCATCTCCATGCTTGTTCTTGCTCCAATGTTCATCCTTCTCCAAGCTAGGCCCTTCATTTGTAAGCAAAACAAATGTATCCAATTTAGGCAGCATCATATTCTCATGAACATTAGAATCATTACCAAGAAACGAAAGTACCTGGTAATTTAGTTGGCGTGCACGAGCTCTAGTAATTGGTCCAGTATGTATAGCAGCAGGGGCTGTGGGTGTAACAATTGTATTGATGTCCTCATCATTTACCCTCTCCGGCTCAAGTACACCAACATCGAACACTCTTCGTCGAGCCGCGCGCACCGACCGTCAAGCAAACCTCAATCCACTTTGAGACACCGACTTTCAAGAGCGCCAACGACGTCAAGCCGAAGAAGCCTTTGCGCTAGCTCGAGAACGACAACAACAACTCCCACATGAAGAGGAAGAACGCGCACGTCTACACCAAAATGCACAAGATGCCGAGGCTCAATGTCAAGAACAACAACTTTGTGACGCTCAAGCACTTGAGGTGCAACAAGCTCTACGCGGTGCGAGTTGAGCCATTGCCGACCGAGGCCAACAAGCCCGTGAAGAAGAGGAAGCACTTCGCAAAGAAATTCACGAACGACGATTTCAAGCTCGCATGCATCGTCTAGTTCCTCCTCGAGCTCGACGTGCTCCTCCACAAGCTCGCCAAGACCATCAAGTTCATCAAGAGCATGAAGACAATGGGAATCCTCCACGACAAGAGCAACACGAGGTTGACAACCCTCCGCGTCAAGAACACCACGAGTTGAACAATCATCTACAACATGGGTGTCATCATCCCCGACCCCAACATAATGGAGAACAACGCTACAGCAAGCTCAAGTTCACCATGCCCAAGTTCAACGGAAGCAACGATCCCGAAGAATACCTTTCATGGGCATTGAAAGTTGACAAGATCTTCCTATGACGAAGAGAAGAAGATCGCGATGGCATCCCTTGAGTTCCAAGACTATGTCCTCATTTGGTGATGAGGACATCAATACCATTGTTACACCCACAACCCCTACTGTTACTGATAGAGGCGAGGGTGTCCCGATCTTTCGATGAGATGATAACTATCGATTTGGTGGAGACGACTTTGACGATCCGACTACAAACGTGCACGACGTTGCGCCTTAGCAATCGCTAAACCAATCTCCTGAGGTTACTGACGATGCCGGAAGCACGGTCAGCCTGACCACGAAGGTCTATTCCTGCAAGCAATCGAAGAACGAGCAAGAATATGATAAAGCAATCTGAATATTGCAAATATATATGAGGTATTGATAATGGTGGGGATCCGTAAGCGGTCTTGGTCTGGTCGTTGGACACAAACGAAGTACACGAAGTTGCGTTGGCTAACTTTTAACTAAACAAATCCCAAGGAAAAGCTACTAGATGGATCTACTTATATAGGAGCAAGGGGTGGAGGCCAAGGAGGTGGGAGGACGTCCCAAGGCAGCCTAAAACTAAATCTAGGTCGTACAAGGCCAATGGGCCCAAGTGGAGGTGATGTAACACCTTTGGACTTGTAGTTTGACTCGGATTCTGCTGCAGCACCAGATTGTTTCGTCCACAACTCAACGCTCCGGACGAATTTGAAGGTGATTCCAATTGGGTTGGAAAGTGCACGAAATCTAGTTTCCAACAAAAAAAGAATCACCCAATTCGGAGTCCGTATGAAAAATTTGTGTGCGTTTTGAGTCAGGTGTGTCTGTGCAGTCCGAATCTGAATCCAGAACGTGAGAGACTTGGACTCTATCTTCTCTTGGGCCAAAAGTGACATGAGAGAACTTTTTGGACAGCAAATAAACATCTCTTTCTTCCTTATCTTCATATGTGGATTGTACAAATGTCCCATACACCTGCAATTAGACAAAACACAAAAGTGTGTGAAGTATTTTTGTTCTGGATAACATAAATAGATTATTGAATAGTTTGCACTAGAAATCACCTGACGAATATGCATATATGCAATATTTTTGGTCATATCCAAGGTAGTCATGTCCTCATCATCCTCCCCTTCTTGAAAATAAAGCCGTCCTCGGCGTTGCTTAATCTGAAATGTGGCTAACAAAAGAGACAAGGTGTACATGTTGTATATGTATATGTCATCCATTTTTACTTCCCTTGATTTTTGCATATATGACACATGAATAGATGAGTAACTTGCATAGTTCATAAAATCTAAAGCCAAAAAATTAGCACAAGAAGTAGTAGGCATGAAAATATTGCAACTCAGTTTGCACATATAAGTGAAGCTCTTATTCATTTCAAAAGATTGACAATGTTCATCATTAAACCATCCCAACATTGGTGAATAAACCTTACTTGCATCAAATTTACATGCTACAACATGCTTAAATAAGCAAACATGCAATAAGTCATTCAACACAGAATCATCACCAAGATTAGAGGTCATATCAAAATGATTAAACATTGGTTCTTTTGCATCAATAGTTAATTCAATGGGTGCACTCAAAATTGTTGGTATTTCAGTTGTTTGATCACATGGCAAAGTCAAATTATCAACGTAGTCCTCTAAAATAGGTGGTGTGATCAAAGTAGTGGGTAGCTCATCAGATGGTGCATTCAAATTGACAAGGCATTCATCATTCTCATGTGGAGATGGAAGATCAGTACCTTTGTCATTACCTCTTATGATCAACTCAGATGATGTAGCCACTCTCGGGGGCGATGTGTCACATGGTGGAGGTGATGTAGTCCTGACAACAACGGATGTGGTTGTCATAGTATGCCTAGTAGTTGAAGGAACAATCATATCAACTCTTGGAATGTGCACCGTGCGCTTGTTCTCCTCATGGCCAACACGTCGTTTTATTTCCTGTTCAGCTTTGCAAGCAAGATGAAACAAATGGTCCATAGGATAACACTCTTCATGAATTAGTATCTCTTGAATATCACGGTTTAATCCTCCCCAAAATCTATCCATAAAATCATCTTCACTTTCTTCTAAAGAGGAATGCAACAAGGTAGCTTGTAAATCATCATAATATTTTGTTACAGTTTCACTACCTTGTTTTAAGTGTTGCAACTTCTTAATCATGTCACGAGTATAATAAGCAGGGACGAAAGTATGTCGCACGGCAAGTTTCAAATCATCCCAAGTAGTAGGTATATAATCAGGGTGTAACCGACAATATTCACTCCACCAAACCAAAGCATAACCAGTGAAAGAACCAACCGCAACCTTAACCTTTTTATGTTCATTGAAATTATGGGAAGCAAATATATTTTTTATGTCGAACTCCCATTCAATATATAAAGCAGGTTTAAAACGGCCATTAAATGGTGGTATAGATACATTAACCTGATCATGTGCATTTGGATGTTTGTGCACCTCTCGTGACGGTTGTGGTATTTGCAAAGGTGGTGGCACGTCTCCCGCGATCGACAAAGCCCATGAATTGACTCTGGATCCTATAATGATTAGTAGAACAAGAAACAAAACCCAAAAATAATGTTCCTATAACTACTAGGATGTGGTGGTAAAACGCTCACAGTAAAGCAAATATCAATGTCTTACAAGTTCTTACCATGCAGCAGGCGGTGATCGGCAACCAGCGGTGTCAAGTAACTCCGAAAATTGAGTAAAACGATTGCCAGGGGAGCGTACGTATACACGGTGTAGAAATATGTGGAGCTGGGTTGGCTATATATGGTAGCAAAAGATTACCAATATTCAATTCAAAGATGCAATGTTGAATAAACGCTCAACGACGGTACTGTGCTGGTCCTAGGCTAGACCGGACTAGAGACGCGAGCCTAGAACACTAATGAGGTCACGGCGTAGCAAAACTAGCATCAATGAAGGATACTAAGTAGCTCTTGACAGCAAGATATAAGTGAAGATCACAACGGCAGTGAAGATAATGATGAAAAACATCTGCCAAGCAGGATATACAACAACTCTCTCTCTAACTTTCCTCTTGAAAAGTTTGAGACAATTTTCTGATAAATTCTTTCAAAGAATGCTACTAACTCAAGCTGATGAGGACATCAATACAATTGTTACACCCACAGCCCCTGCTGCTATACATACTGGACCAATTACTAGAGCTCGTGCACGCCAACTAAATTACCAGGTACTTTCGTTTCTTGGTAATGATTCTAATGTTCATGAGAATATGATGCTGCCTAAATTGGATACATTTGTTTTTCTTACAAATGAAGGGCCTAGCTTGGAGAAGGATGAACATTGGAGCAAGAACAAGCATGGAGATGATGGCATGCGCAAGGGGAACAAGAACGGAGTTACAAGTGATGATTTCAGGACTTTGAAGCCACCATAATGGGTGCATGAAGCCTTGGACGAAATATACAAGATGCCACTTCATAAATTTCGTCCCGAGGCTAATTTAGGTGCTGCGTCACCTTATTATTGGGCCAGGCCCATGTAATTTCGAAATACATAAGTATAGGCTATTTTTAGAGTCCGTATGTGTGGGGAAACAAGAGATAGGGTTGATTTCGGACCCCTCCACCAAGGGCCACGAAATTCCCCCCCTCTTCCTCCATATATACAGCCCTTAGGGCATCGTTTAGACTTTGGGTTTTGTTTAGATTAAAAGTTCGCCATAGCTGCAACTTTGCGTACTTCGTTTGTGTTCAACGACCAGACAAAGGCGTCACAGAACCCCACCTTGATCAATAAAGCTTTCATCTTATATTCGCAATATCCAGATTGCAATCTCAGTTTCTTGCTTGTTCTTCGTTTGCTCGCAGGAAACAGACCCTCGTGGTTAGGTTGATCGTGCTCCGGCGTGGTCAATAACCTCTCGGAGTTGGTTTAGCGATTGCTAAGGCGCGACGTCCTCGCACGTTCGTAGTCCGATCGTCAAAGTCGACTTCCACCAAAGCGATATCCATCCTCTCATCGAAAGACGGGACACCTTAGCCTCTATCACCTTTGCCTGTACATAGTGTTCCTTGGGAGGATATATCTATGGACTTTGTTTTAGGTTTACCTCGAAACAAAGAAGGGGAGGGATAGCATATTTGTTGTCGTGGATAGATTCTCGAAAATGGCACACTTTATACCATGTCATAAAAGCGATGATGCTGTTAATGTTGCTGATTTGTTCTTTCGTGAAATTATTCGCTTGCATGGTGTGCCAAATACTATTGTTTCAGATCGTGATACTAAATTTCTTAGCCACTTTTGGAGATGTTTATGGGCTAAGTTGGGGACTAAACTGCTTTTTAGTACTACTTGTCACCCCCAAACTGATGGACAAACTGAAGTAGTCAATAGAACGTTGTCTACTATGCTTAGGGCTGTTTTGAAGAATAATAAGAAAATGTGGGAGGAATGCTTGCCTCATATTGAATTTGCTTATAATCGTTCATTGCATTCTACTACTAAGATGTGCCCTTTTGAAGTTGTGTATGGTTTCCTACCTCATGCACCTATTGATTTGTTGCCTCTTCCATTTTCAGAGAAGGTTAATTTTGATGCTAAACAACATGCTGAATTGATTTTAAAAATGCATGAGTTAACTAAGGAAAACATTGAGCGCATGAATGCTAAATATAAACTTGCTGGAGATAAGGGTAGAAAACATGTTGTGTTTGCACCTGGAGATCTTGTTTGGTTACATTTGCGTAAGGATAGATTTCCTGATTTGCGCAAATCAAAGTTAATGCCACGTGCTGATGGTCCCTTTAAGGTGTTAGAGAAAATAAATGATAATGCATATAAACTTGAGCTGCCTGCAGATTTTGGGGTTAGTCCCACTTTTAACATTGCAGATTTGAAGCCTTATTTGGGTGAGGAAGATGAACTTCCGTCGAGGACGACTTCATTTCAAGATGGGGAGGATGATGAGGACATCAATACAATTGTTACACCCACAGCCCCTGCTGCTATACATACTGGACCAATTACTAGAGCTCGTGCACGCCAACTAAATTACCAGGTACTTTCGTTTCTTGGTAATGATTCTAATGTTCATGAGAATATGATGCTGCCTAAATTGGATACATTTGTTTTGCTTACAAATGAAGGGCCTAGCTTGGAGAAGGATGAACATTGGAGCAAGAACAAGCATGGAGATGATGGCATGCGCAAGGGGAACAAGAACGGAGTTACAAGTGATGATTTCAGGACTTTGAAGCCACCATAATGGGTGCATGAAGCCTTGGACGAAATATACAAGATGCCACTTCATAAATTTCGTCCCGAGGCTATTTTAGGTGCTGCGTCACCTTATTATTGGGCCAGGCCCATGTAATTTCGAAATACATAAGTATAGGCTATTTTTAGAGTCCGTATGTGTGGGGAAACAAGAGATAGGGTTGATTTCGGACCCCTCCACCAAGGGCCATGAAATTCCCCCCCTCTTCCTCCATATATACAGCCCTTAGGGCATCGTTTAGACGGTGGGTTTTGTTTAGATTAAAAGTTCGCCATCGCTGCAACTTCGCGTACTTCGTTTGTGTTCAACGACCAGACAAAGGCGTCACAGAACCCCACCTTGATCAATAAAGCTTTCATCTTATATTCGCAATATCCAGATTGCAATCTCAGTTTCTTGCTTGTTCTTCGTATGCTCGCAGGAAACAGACCCTCGTGGTCAGGTTGATCGTGCTCCGGCGTGGTCAATAACCTCTCGGAATTGGTTTAGCGATTGCTAAGGCGCGACGTCCTTGCACGTTCGTAGTCGGATCGTCAAAGTCGACTTCCACCAAAGCGAAATCCACCATCTCATCAAAAGACGGGACACCTTTGCCTCTATCAGGTGGTATATGGACACGGATTGATGGTGGTATATGGATACGGATTCGGAGCGGTGGTGGTAGATGGCAGGGGCGATGATGATGGTGCGGCGGCGGCGTGACAACTTATGACCAGAACTCGAAACTCTAAAAGACTAGACTCTAAGACCAGCAACTAGACCGACGATGCAACCGCAAATTCAACAAAGCAAAACCCTAAAAAGATTATGCAAAGGCTCAGATTGGTTCGGATATCATGAACTAACCCTAAATTTTTTTTGTGGCTTTTTCGTGGACAATAGGTATGAAGACAGACTCGATCTAAACTACGAAAAACTGTAAAATCTCACCGAGCAACCTGGAAATCTGATACCACTTGATAGAGGCAAAGGTGTCCCGTCTTTCGATGAGATGATGGATATCGCTTTGTTGGAAGTCGACTTTGACGATCCGACTACGAACGTGCGAGGACGTCGCGCCTTAGCAATCGCTAAACCAACTCCGAGAGGTTATTGACCACGCCGGAGCACGATCAACCTGACCACGAGGGTCTGTTTCCTGCGAGCAAACGAAGAACAAGCAAGAAACTGAGATTGCAATCTGGATATTGCGAATATAAGATGAAAGCTTTATTGATCAAGGTGGGGTTCTGTGACGCCTTTGTCTGGTCGTTGAACACAAACGAAGTACGCGAAGTTGCAGCTATGGCGAACTTTTAATCTAAACAAAACCCCCGGAAAAGCTACTAGATGGATCTACTTATATAGGAGCAAGGGGTGGAGGCCAAGGAGGTGGGAGGACGTCCCAAGGCAGCCTAAAACTAAATCTAGGTCGTACAAGGCCAATGGGCCCAAGTGGAGGTGATGTAACACCTTTGGACTTGTAGTTTGACTCGGATTCTGCTGCAGCATCAGATTGTTTCGTCCACAACTCAACGCTCCGGACGAATTTGAAGGTGATTCCAATTGGGTTGGAAATTGCACGAAATCTAGTTTCCAACAAAAAAAGAATCACCCAATTCGGAGTCCGTATGAAAAACTTGTGTGCGTTTTGAGTCAGGTATGTCTGTGCAGTCCGAATCTGAATCCAGAACGTGAGAGACTTGGACTCTATCTTCTCTTGGGCCAAAAGTGACGTGAGAGAACTTTTTGGACAGCAAATAAACATCTCTTTCTTCCTTATCTTCATATGTGGATTGTACAAATGTCCCATACACCTGACAAATATGCATATATGCAATATTTTTGGTCATATCCAAGGTAGTCATGTCCTCATCATCCTCCCCTTCTTGAAAATAAAGCCGTCCTCGGCGTTGCTTAATCTGAAATGTGGCTAACAAAAGAGACAAGGTGTACATGTTGTATATGTATATGTCATCCATTTTTACTTCCCTTGATTTTTGCATATATGACACATGAATAGATGAGTAACTTGCATAGTTCATAAAATCTAAAGCCAAAAAATTAGCACAAGAAGTAGAAGGCATGAAAATATTGCAACTCAGTTTGCACATATAAGTGAAGCTCTTATTCATTTCACAAGATTGACAATGTTCATCATTAAACCATCCCAACATTGGTGAATAAACCTTACTTGCATCAAACTTACATGCTACAACATGCTTAAATACGCAAACATGCAATAAGTCATTCAACACAGAATCATCACCAAGATTAGAGGTCATATCAAAATGATTAAACATTGGTTCTTTTGCATCAATAGTTAATTCAATGGGTGCACTCAAAATTGTTGGTATTTCAGTTGTTTGATCACATGGCAAAGTCAAATTATCAACGTAGTCCTCTAAAATAGGTGGTGTGATCAAAGTAGTGGGTAGCTCATCAGATGGTGCATTCAAATTGACAAGGCATTCATCATTCTCATGTAGAGATGGAAGATCAGTACCTTTGTCATTACCTCTTATGATCAACTCAGATGATGTAGCCACTCTCGGGGGCGATGTGTCACATGGTGGAGGTGATGTAGTCCTGACAACAACGGATGTCGTTGTCATAGTATGCTTAATAGTTGAAGGAACAATCATATCAACTCTTGGAATGTGCACCGTGCGCTTGTTCTCCTCGTGGCCAACACGTCGTTTTATTTCCTGTTCAGCTTTGCAAGCAAGATGAAACAAATGGTCCATAGGATAACACTCTTCATGAATTAGTATCTCTTGAATATCACGGTTTAATCCTCCCCAAAATCTATCCATAAAATCATCTTCACTTTCTTCTAAAGAGGAATGCAACAAGGTAGTTTGTAAATCATCATAATATTTTGTTACAGTTTCACTACCTTGTTTTAAGTGTTGCAACTTCTTAATCATGTCACGAGTATAATAAGCAGGGACGAAAGTATGTCGCATGGCAAGTTTCAAATCATCCCAAGTAGTAGGTATATAATCAGGGTGTAACCGACAATATTCACTCCACCAAACCAAAGCATAACCAGTGAAAGAACCAACCGCAACCTTAACCTTTTTATGTTCATTGAAATTGTGGGAAGCAAATATATTTTTTATGTCGAACTCCCATTCAATATATAAAGCAGGTTTAAAACGGCCATTAAATGGTGGTATAGATACATTAACCTGATCATGTGCATTTGGATGTTTGTGCACCTCTCGTGACGGTTGTGGTATTTGCAAAGGTGGTGGCACGTCTCCCGCGATCGACAAAGCCCATGAATTGACTCTGGATCCTGTCATGATTAGTAGAACAAGAAACAAAACCCAAAAATAATGTTCCTATAACTACTAGGATGTGGTGGTAAAACGCTCACAGTAAAGCAAATATCAATGTCTTACAAGTTCTTACCATGCAGCAGGCGGTGATCGGCAACCAGCGGTGTCAAGTAACTCCGAATATTGCGTAAAGCGATTGCCAGGGGAGCGTACGTATACACGGTGTAGAAATATGTGGAGCTGGGTTGGCTATATATGGTAGCAAAAGATTAGCAATAATCAATTCAAAGATGCAATGTTGAATAAACGCTCAACGACGGTACTGTGCTGGTCCTAGGCTAGACCGGACTAGAGACGCGAGCCTAGAACACTAATAAGGTCACGGCGTAGCACAACTAGCATCAATGAAGGATACTAAGTAGCTCTTGACAGCAAGATATAAGTGAAGATCACAACGGCAGTGAAGATAATGATGAAAAACAACTGCCAAGCAGGATATACAACAACTCTCTCTCCAACTTTCCTCTTGAAAAGTTTGAGACAATTTTCTGATAAATTCTTTCAAAGCATGCTACTAACTCAAGCTTTCCAATGCAAAAAGAATCACTCAATTCCGAGTTGATATGAGGAGTCAAAGAATTCTAAAACTGGCCTGAAAAATTGGAACAAGTTGTGTTCACGAACTTCGGAGGGCAAAAAGGCCTATTTAGAAGCCGATTTTGAGGTGCCAAATATTGAACTAGCTTCTGCAACTATTTAGATGCGTCTCGTCGCTATCTTCAATTTGAGTACTCACGGAGCCAAAACGGACTTCGTATGAGGAAGATACACCTGTTTTACTGAATAGTGCGCAAAACAGATTTCAATCCGAATTCAGGTACGAGATTGATTCTAGATAGATCCAATTTTTTTCTTCTCTCTTTTTTTTCTCACGCTTTTTTTTTCTTCTCTCTCTTTTTCTTTCCTTTTTTTCTCTTTTTTTTCTCTATCTTTTTTTCTCCCTCTTTCCAAGACAAACTAGATAAGATGCAGATTGGATCAGGCGAAGATGTGAATGACCTCAACTATGATTATGACAATGAACAGTGCATAGCACGTGGTGGAAATTAATAGATGAGATGGTGGACAGCGGAAAGGATAATGATGCAGCGGCGGCGTGACTAATGTGAACAGAACTCGAAACTCTAAAGGAACTAGACACTAAGACCAGCAACTGACACGATGATGCAACCGATAATTCAACTATGCAAGCAATGAATAGAAAATTGCAAAGACTCAGACTGGCTTGGATAAAGGATGAACATATCTAACTTTTTTTGTGGCTTTTTCTTGGACAATAGGTAAGAAAATAAATCTAATCTAAGAAAAACTAGAAATTCTCACCGAGCAACCTGAAAACTGATACCACTTGATAGAGGAGGGGTGTCCCAATCTTTCGATGAGATGATAACTATCGATTTGGTGGAGACGACTTTGACGATCCGACTACAATCGTGCACGACGTTGCGCCTTAGCAATCGCTAAACCAATCTCCTGAGGTTACTGACAATGCCGGAAGCACGGTCAGCCTGACTACGAAGGTCTATTCCTGCAAGCAATCGAAGAACGAGCAAGAATATGATAAAGCAATCTGAATATTGCAAATATATATGAGGTATTGATAATGGTGGGGATCCGGAAGCGGTCTTGGTCTGGTCGTTGGACACAAACGAAGTACACGAAGTTGCAATGGCTAACTTTTAACTAAACAAATCCCCAGGAAAAGCTACTAGATGGATCTACTTATATAGGAGCAAGGGGTGGCGGCCAAGGAGGTGGGAGGACGTCCCAAGGCAGCCTAAAACTAAATCTAGGTCGTACAAGGCCAATGGGCCCAAGTGGAGGTGATGTAACACCTTTGGACTTGTAGTTTGACTCGGATTCTGCTGCAGCATCAGATTGTTTCGTCCACAACTCAACGCTCCGAACGAATTTGAAGGTGATTCCAATTGGGTTGGAAAGTGCACGAAATCTAGTTTCCAACAAAAAAAAATCACCCAATTCGGAGTCCGTATGAAAAACTTGTGTGCGTTTTGAGTCAGGTGTGTCTGTGCAGTCCGAATCTGAATCCAGAACGTGAGAGACTTGGACTCTATCTTCTCTTGGGCCAAAAGTGACGTGAGAGAACTTTTTGGACAGCAAATAAACATCTCTTTGTTCCTTATCTTCATATGTGGATTGTACAAATGTCCCATACACCTGCAATTAGACAAAACACAAAAGTGTGTGAAGTATTTTTGTTCTGGATAACATAAATAGATTATTGAATAGTTTGCACTAGAAATCACCTGACAAATATGCATATATGCAATATTTTTGGTCATATCCAAGGTAGTCATGTCCTCATCATCATGAGAATATGATGCTGCCTAAATTGGATACATTTGTTTTGCTTACAAATGAAGGGCCTAGCTTGGAGAAGGATGAACATTGGAGCAAGAACAAGCATGGAGATGATGGCATGCGCAAGGGGAACAAGAACGGAGTTACAAGTGATGATTTCAGGACTTTGAAGCCACCATAATGGGTGCATGAAGCCTTGGACGAAATATACAAGATGCCACTTCCTAAATTTCGTCCCGAGGCTATTTTTGGTGCTGCGTCACCTTATTATTGGGCCAGGCCCATGTAATTTCGAAATACATAAGTATAGGCTATTTTTAGAGTCCGTATGTGTGGGGAAACAAGAGATAGGGTTGATTTCGGACCCCTCCACCAAGGGCCACGAAATTCCCCCCCTCTTCCTCCATATATACAGCCCTTAGGGCATCGTTTAGACTTTGGGTTTTGTTTAGATTAAAAGTTCGCCATAGCTGCAACTTCGCGTACTTCGTTTGTGTTCAACGACCAGACAAAGGCGTCACAGAACCCCACCTTGATCAATAAAGATTTCATCTTATATTCGCAATATCCAGATTGCAATCTTAGTTTCTTGCTTGTTCTTCGTTTGCTCGCAGGAAACAGACCCTCGTGGTCAGGTTGATCGTGCTCCGGCGTGGTCAATAACCTCTCGGAGTTGGTTTAGCGATTGCTAAGGCGCGACGTCCTCGCACGTTTGTAGTCGGATCGTCAAAGTCGACTTCCACCAAAGCGATATCCATCATCACATCGAAAGACGGGACACCTTTGCCTCTATCAAGTGGTATCAGATTTCCAGGTTGCTCGGTGAGATTTTACAGTTTTTCGTAGTTTAGATCGAGTCTGTTCTTCATACCTACAGTCCACGAAAAAGCCACAAAAAAAATTTAGGGTTAGTTCATCATATCCGAACCAATCTGAGCCTTTGTGATGAGGACATCAATACAATTGTTACACCCACAGCCCCTGCTGCTATACATACTGGACCAATTACTAGAGCTCGTGCACGCCAACTAAATTACCAGGTACTTTCGTTTCTTGGTAATGATTTTAATGTTCATGAGAATATGATGCTGCCTAAATTGGATACATTTGTTTTGCTTACAAATGAAGGGCCTAGCTTGGAGAAGGATGAACATTGGAGCAAGAACAAGCATGGAGATGATGGCATGCGCAAGGGGAACAAGAACGGAGTTACAAGTGATGATTTCAGGACTTTGAAGCCACCATAATGGGTGCATGAAGCCTTGGACGAAATATACAAGATGCCACTTCATAAATTTCGTCCCGAGGCTATTTTAGGTGCTGCGTCACCTTATTATTGGGCCAGGCCCATGTAATTTCGAAATACATAAGTATAGGCTATTTTTAGAGTCCGTATGTGTGGGGAAACAAGAGATAGGGTTGATTTCGGACCCCTCCACCAAGGGCCATGAAATTCCCCCCCTCTTCCTCCATATATACAGCCCTTAGGGCATCGTTTAGACGGTGGGTTTTGTTTAGATTAAAAGTTCGCCATCGCTGCAACTTCGCGTACTTCGTTTGTGTTCAACGACCAGACAAAGGCGTCACAGAACCCCACCTTGATCAATAAAGCTTTCATCTTATATTCGCAATATCCAGATTGCAATCTCAGTTTCTTGCTTGTTCTTCGTATGCTCGCAGGAAACAGACCCTCGTGGTCAGGTTGATCGTGCTCCGGCGTGGTCAATAACCTCTCGGAATTGGTTTAGCGATTGCTAAGGCGCGACGTCCTTGCACGTTCGTAGTCGGATCGTCAAAGTCGACTTCCACCAAAGCGAAATCCACCATCTCATCAAAAGACGGGACACCTTTGCCTCTATCAGGTGGTATATGGACACGGATTGATGGTGGTATATGGATACGGATTCGGAGCGGTGGTGGTAGATGGCAGGGGCGATGATGATGGTGCGGCGGCGGCGTGACAACTTATGACCAGAACTCGAAACTCTAAAAGACTAGACTCTAAGACCAGCAACTAGACCGACGATGCAACCGCAAATTCAACAAAGCAAAACCCTAAAAAGATTATGCAAAGGCTCAGATTGGTTCGGATATCATGAACTAACCCTAAATTTTTTTTGTGGCTTTTTCGTGGACAATAGGTATGAAGACAGACTCGATCTAAACTACGAAAAACTGTAAAATCTCACCGAGCAACCTGGAAATCTGATACCACTTGATAGAGGCAAAGGTGTCCCGTCTTTCGATGAGATGATGGATATCGCTTTGTTGGAAGTCGACTTTGACGATCCGACTACGAACGTGCGAGGACGTCGCGCCTTAGCAATCGCTAAACCAACTCCGAGAGGTTATTGACCACGCCGGAGCACGATCAACCTGACCACGAGGGTCTGTTTCCTGCGAGCAAACGAAGAACAAGCAAGAAACTGAGATTGCAATCTGGATATTGCGAATATAAGATGAAAGCTTTATTGATCAAGGTGGGGTTCTGTGACGCCTTTGTCTGGTCGTTGAACACAAACGAAGTACGCGAAGTTGCAGCTATGGCGAACTTTTAATCTAAACAAAACCCAAGGAAAAGCTACTAGATGGATCTACTTATATAGGAGCAAGGGGTGGCGGCCAAGGAGGTGGGAGGACGTCCAAAGGCAGCCTAAAACTAAATCTAGGTCGTACAAGGCCAATGGGCCCAAGTGGAGGTGATGTAACACCTTTGGACTTGTAGTTTGACTCGGATTCTGCTGCAGCATCAGATTGTTTCGTCCACAACTCAACGCTCCGGACGAATTTGAAGGTGATTCCAATTGGGTTGGAAAGTGCACGAAATCTAGTTTCCAACAAAAAAAGAATCACCCAATTCGGTGATGAGGACATCAATACAATTGTTACACCCACAGCCCCTGCTGCTATACATACTGGACCAATTACTAGAGCTCGTGCACGCCAACTAAATTACCAGGTACTTTCGTTTCTTGGTAATGATTCTAATGTTCATGAGAATATGATGCTGCCTAAATTGGATACATTTGTTTTGCTTACAAATGAAGGGCCTAGCTTGGAGAAGGATGAACATTGGAGCAAGAACAAGCATGGAGATGATGGCATGCGTAAGGGGAACAAGAACGGAGTTACAAGTGATGATTTCAGGACTTTGAAGCCACCATAATGGGTGCATGAAGCCTTGGACGAAATATACAAGATGCCACTTCATAAATTTCGTCCCGAGGCTATTTTAGGTGCTGCGTCACCTTATTATTGGGCCAGGCCCATGTAATTTCGAAATACATAAGTATAGGCTATTTTTAGAGTCCGTATGTGTGGGGAAACAAGAGATAGGGTTGATTTCGGACCCCTCCACCAAGGGCCACGAAATCCACCCCCTCTTCCTCCATATATACAGCCCTTAGGGCATCGTTTAGACCTTGGGTTTTGTTTAGATTAAAAGTTCGCCATAGCTGCAACTTCGCGTACTTCGTTTGTGTTCAACGACCAGACAAAGGCGTCACAGAACCCCACCTTGATCAATAAAGCTTTCACCTTATATTCGCAATATCCAGATTGCAATCTCAGTTTCTTGCTTGTTCTTCGTTTGCTCGCAGGAAACAGACCCTCGTGGTCAGGTTGATCGTGCTCCGGCGTGGTCAATAACCTCTCGGAGTTGGTTTAGCGATTGCTAAGGCGCGACGTCCTCGCACGTTCGTAGTCGGATCGTCAAAGTCGACTTCCACCAAAGCGAAATCCACCATCTCATCGAAAGACGGGACACCTTTGCCTCTATCAGGTACCCCAAAGAAAAGGCACATCTTTCTTTGTAAGCTCATTGAGAGGTGCAGCAATGGTGCTGAAATCTCTCACAAAACGCCTATAGAATCCAGCGAGGCCAAGAAAACTCCTCACTTGTGTGACCGTTTTAGGTTGCGGCCAACTCTCAATAGCTTCAATCTTGGCTTTATCAACTTCAATTCCCTGTGGAGTAACAACATAGCCAAGAAAAGATACTCGGTCGGTGCAAAAGGTGCACTTCCCAAGGTTACCAAACAAACGTGCATCACGTAGAGCAATAAAAACAGCACGTAAATGTTCCAAATGTTCTTCCAAAGATCTGCTATAAATCAATATGTCATCAAAGTAAACTACCACAAATCGTCCAATGAAAGCACGTAAAACTTCGTTCATTAATCTCATGAAAGTACTAGGTGCATTAGTTAACCCAAAAGGCATGACTAACCACTCATATAATCCAAACTTAGTTTTGAATGCTGTTTTCCATTCATCTCCCAATTTCATACGAATTTGATGGTATCCACTACGTAAATCAACTTTGCAGAATATTGTAGAGCCACTCAATTCATCAAGCATATCATCTAGCCTAGGAGTAGGATGACGATAACGAATAGTAATATTATTAATGCCTCTACAATCAACACACATACGTGATGTACCATCCTTTTTCGGCACTAGAATAATAGGAACAACACAAGGACTAAGGGATTCGCGTATATAACCTTTGTCGAGAAGCTCTTGTACTTGACGCATAATCTCCTTCGTCTCCTCTGGATTGGTACGGTATGGTGCACGGTTTGGCAGTGAATCACCGGGAATTAAGTCAATCTGATGCTCAATCCCTCGAATAGGCGGTAATCCCGGTGGCACGTCTTGTGGAAAGACGTCAGCGAACTCCTGCAAAATGTTAGTGACAGCAGGAGGCAAAGAGGAAGGCACGTCCTCGAATGAAAATAATGCCTCTTTGCACACAAAAGCATAGCAAACAGATTTGCTGAAATCTAGCTCATCAATATCAGATTTGGTGGCAAATAAACATGCACTTTTCAATTTAATTTCAGAAGCAACACTAGATGGTTTATTATTAGGCTTCATTTGTTGCTCAAATTCTTTTGCCACAATCTGATTTTCACTCTTATCCGTCTCCTGTTTTGCTTTATTAGCTCTATTAATATCATCTTTCAAAATGGAATTAGGAGTCATAGGAAGCAAAGTAATATTTTTATCCTTATGAACAAGAGTATAGTGATTGTTTCTACCATGGTGTACAGAATTTTTATCAGATTGCCAAGGTCTACCAAGTAATAAGGAACATGCTTGCGAACATGCTTGCATAGGTACCACATCACAATCAACATAATCAGCATATGTAGAGATACTAAAATGCACACGAACAGTACGTGTTACCTTAACCTTGCCGCTGTTGTTGAACCATTGGATGTAGTAAGGATGTGGATGTGGTCTTGTGGTGAGAGAAAGCTTCTCCACCATCTCCATGCTAGCCAAGTTGTTGCAGCTCCCTCCGTCTATGATGACGCGCACATAACGTTCCTTCACAACTCCCTTGGTATGGAACAAATTGTGCCTCTGATTTTGCTCAGCTTGTGTGATCTGCACACTCAAAACACGTTGAGCAACTAAACATTCATACCTGTCAGCGTCTTCAGGAGCCATGTATTGCGTCTCATTATCAGAATCATCTCCACCATGTTCTTCACGTGTATTAAGAGCCAAAGTCTCCTCATCATAGTCACTAGCGGACTCATATCCACCATCCGCGGTAGCAATCATCACACGCGGAGATTTGCATTCTCTCGCATAATGACCTCCTCCCTTACAACGACGACAAATAATATCACTTGTGTGCCCTGTTGATGCTATGGAAGAAGAAGAACGCTGTGCAGGCCCCGCAGGTGTGCTCTTGGCAGATAATGGTGGTTGTGCCTGTTTTCTTGTATCACGGCTGGAGGTGGCACCGGATGGAGGTGCTGGTGCAGTTGAAGTAGAAGATGCACGTGGTGTCCATGATGAAGGTCGGCCTGCAGAAAAGTTAGTTCGCCCCAATGCTTGTCGATCCTGCACTTCACGTTCAGCTTTACAAGCAAGATGGAATAAACGAGTGATATTAGTATACTCCTTATAGTCTAGAATGGTCTGAATCTCTCTATTTAATCCACCCAGAAAACGTGCAAGCATAGCTTCATTCTCCTCAACAATACCACATCTAATCATGCCAGTTTGTAATTCCTGATAATATTCTTCTACAGAATTTTTCCCTTGTCTTAAACGCTGTAATTTTTGAAGCAATTCACGTTGATAATATGGTGGAACCCAACG